>NC_079192.1:88673652-88693652 GCF_029499605.1 Hyla sarda
TAATTAATAGTGGAACAGTATATAGGGAATTAATAGATGAATGGTGGCACAGTATATAGTTAATTAATAGTGGCACAGTATATAGGGAATTAATAGATGAATGGTGGCACAGTATATAGTTCATTAATGGTGGCATAGTATATAGGGAATTAATAGATGAATGGTGGCACAGTATATAGGGAATTAATAGATGAATGGTGGCACAGTATATAGGGAATTAATAGATGAAAGGTGGCACAGTATATAGTTCATTCATGGTGGCACAGTATATAGGGAATTAATAGATGAATGGTGGCACAGTATATAGTTCATTAATAGTGGCACAGTATATAGTTCATTAATAGTGGCACAGTATATAGGGAATTAATAGATGAATGGTGGCACAGTATATAGTTAATTAATAGTGGCACAGTATATAGGGAATTAATAGATGAATGGTGGCACAGTATATAGTTCATTAATGGTGGCATAGTATATAGGGAATTAATAGATGAATGGTGGCACAGTATATAGGGAATTAATAGATGAATGGTGGCACAGTATATAGGGAATTAATAGATGAAAGGTGGCACAGTATATAGTTCATTCATGGTGGCACAGTATATAGGGAATTAATAGATGAATGGTGGCACAGTATATAGTTCATTAATAGTGGCACAGTATATAGTTCATTAATAGTGGCACAGTATATAGGGAATTAATAGATGAATGGTGGCACAGTATATAGTTCATTAATGGTGGCACAGTATATAGGGAATTAATAGGTGAATGGTGGCACAGTATATAGGGAATTAATAGATGAATGGTGGCACAGTATATAGTTCATTAATGGTGGCACATTATATAGGGAATTAATAGATGAATGGTGGCACAGTATATAGGGAATTAAGGGGAGGTACGGTATATAATTAAAGGGAAACTGACAGGCTGTTTACTTGCACTAAACCCAATACCCTAGGTTACAGTGCAGTATACAAAAATTGGTCTTTCCATTTTCTAGGTATTGCCCCACATTGCTAGTATGCGAAGTCAGTCTTGTGCGCAATGGAGGCGGAGCTTCCCTGCCTCCATCCTGTATGCTGTGCTATGCCTCGCCATCTTTGTATATTTATAATTATTTTTTTTTGCCAACTCTAGTATATTGTAGACTGTAAGCATATATTAGTGTGGTGTCCATCTCTTCAGTGTAAGAACCAGAGCTGTGTGGAGATTCCTGCATAAGGTGGGTGATTGGTGATGGGTGCTGGGTGATTGGTGCTGGGTGATTGGTGCTGGGTAATGGGTGCTGAGTGATTGGTGCTGGGTGATTGGTGCTGGGTGATTGGTGCTGTATGATTGGGGATGGGTGCTGGGTGATTGGGGATGGGTGCTGGGTGATTGGGGATGGGTGCTGGGTGATTGGGGATGGGTGATTGGGGATGGGTGCTGGGTGACTGGTGCTAGATGATTGGGGATGGGTGATGGGTGATTGGTGCTGGGTGTTTGGGGATGGGTGCTGGGTGATTGGTGCTAGGTGATTGGGGATGGGTGCTGGGTGATTGGTGATTGGTGCTGGGTGATTGGTGATGGGTGCTGGGTGATTGGTGCTAGGTGATTGGGGATGGGTGATCGGTGATTGGTGCTAGGTGATTGGTGCTGGGTGATTGGGGATGGGTGATTGGGGATGGGTGATTGGGGATGGGTGATTGGTGCTGGGTGATTGGTGCTGGGTGATTGGGGATGGGTGATGGGTGATTGGTGCTGGGTGATTGGTGCTGGGTGATTGGTGCTGGGTGATTGGGGATGGGTGATGGGTGATTGGTGCTAGGTGATTGGGGATGGGTGATGAGTGCTGGATGATTGGGGATGGGTGATGGGTGATTGGTGCTAAGTGATTGGTGCTGGGTGATTGGTGATGGGTGCTGGGTGATTGGTGCTAGGTGATTGGGGATGGGTGCTGGGTGATTGGTGCTGGGTGATTGGGGATGGGTGATGGGTGATTGGTGATGGGTGCTGGGTTCTGTCATATAGAGCTCAGGTGGGGGCATATAGGGGGAGATTTATTAAAACATTTGCAGAGGAAAATCCTTCCGCAAAACGATCTGATTGGTTGCTATGGGCGACTGCACCGCTCTTTCTCTGCACAGGTTTGATAAATCTCCTCTATAATACAGTATATTATAGGGCAGCTGTCATATCTTTTCTGTAAATAAGACTGACAGCACAGCCAAAGTGTATATACACATGGCAGACCTTCATAGAAACTGTTCTTGACTCAATTTTACAAAAACACCTGGGGGCTAAGAATGTCGAGAAAGCCTGGCGGGAGGCCACTGTGTCCCTGGGCCGCAGCACATCTGCCCATTAAGTCTGGCAGACGTTTTTTAAATTATGAAAAGTGCCCTCTTTTTTACTTGAGCCCCTGCCCTTCAAAATGTCTGTGCACGTCCCTGGTCTGCAGGGCAAAGCACAGGGGGCATTATATGTGAAGAGCACATGACAGGGGGGCCCCCTGTCCTGTGCCCTTCACATATAATGCCCCCTGTGCTGTGCCCCTCACATAATGCCACCTGTCCTGTGCCCTTCACATATAATGCCCCCTGTGCTGTGCCCCTCACATAATGCCACCTGTCCTGTGCCCTTCACATATAATGCCCCCTGTGCTGTGTGTCCCACACATATAATTTATATGTGTGGCACAGCACAGGGGGCATTATGTGAGGGGCACAACACAGGGGACATTATATGTGAGGGGCACAGCACAGGGGGCATTATATGTGAGGGGCACAGGACAGGGGGGCATTATATCATATAATGCCCCCTGTGCTGTGCCCCTCACCTAATGCCCCCTGTGCTGTGCCACACATATAAATTATATGTGTGGGGCACACAGCACAAGGGGCATTATATGTGTGGGGCACAGCACAGGGGGGCATTATATGATATAATGCCCCCCTGTGCTGTGCCCCTCACATATAATGCCCCCTGTGCTGTGCCCCTCACATATAATGCCCCCTGTGCTGTTCCCCTCACATATATTGCCCCCTGTGCTGTTCCCCTCACATATATTGCCCCCTGTGCTGTGCCCCTCACATATAATGCCCCCTGAGGGGACAGGACATGGCGCTTTATATGTGAAGGGCACAGCACAGGGGGCATTATATGTGAGGTGCGCATTATAAGGGCATTATATGTGCGGGACGCATGATGGGGGCTTTATATATGAGGGGTGCATGATGGATGCATTATATGTGAGGGGCAAAGAATGGGGGCATTATATGTGAAGGGCACAGCACAGGGGGCATTAAATGTGTGGGGCACATGACAGGAGCATTCTATGTGAGGGGCACAGCACAGAGGGCATTATTATGTGGGGGAACAGGACGGGTCATATTATATGTAGGGGCACAAGATGGGGCATTATTACTATATGTGAAGGCACAGAGTGTTTTGCCTTTCAGAAGTATAGTGTATATTGTGAGGAATTTCTGGGGTGGTACGTTTTTTAGGGGCCACAATACATTACGGTATTTTACTCAGAGGGTAGTTACAGCACAGCAAGTTATATTCAGAGAATGCACTGTGTGGTAGTATTAGATTTAGAGGGCACAGTGTGTGTTAGTATTATATTCAGTGGGTACAGTGTGTGATAGTATTATATTTAGAGGGTGCAGCGTGTGATAGTATTATATTCAGAGGGTGCAGTGTTTGGTAGTATTAAATTTAAAGGGCACAGTGTGTGGTAGTATTATATTCAGAGGGTACAGTGTATGGTGGTATTATATTCAGAGGGTACAGTGTGTTGTATATTCAGGGGGTACAGTATGTCAGAATTATATTAGGAGGGTGTGTGACAGTATTATATTCAAAGAATACAGTGTTTGGCAGTATTATAATAATTATTGTTTTCATATAGAGGATCAGAATGCATTGGCATAGTGAGGAGACGTCTGGGCATCAAGTTCTGCAGAGAGAAGATTTAGCTGAAACAAATCCTGGCGGTATGTACCATCTGAATTAGATAAGGAAAGACTATAGAGAAGACGTCACCTGTAATCACTGATATCATTGTGTATTCTCCTCACTATAGAGAAGACGTCACCTGTAATCACTGATCTCTATAGTGAGGAGAATACACAATGATATCAGTGATTACAGGTGACGTCTTCTCTATAGTGAGGAGAATACACAATGATAAGACGTCACCTGTAGTCACTGATATCACTGCGTATTCTCCTCACTATAGAGCCTTAGCACTTTCCCATTCTGTGGCAATTGGTATATTTGATTATTATTCTGACATATGAGCACGGCCTAAGAGTCTTAAACAAGGTTAGGACTGTATGATACATTTAATAATATTGTAAGTTCCGTAATCTTCTGTCCGCCAACACAAAATACTCTAATAGCGCCCCTCCCGAGACTCGACTCTGGATCCGCCCCTGCTCCCAGCATGCCCTGACAGCCGAAGGCTGAGAGTTGTAGTTTTGCAACAGGTGGGCAGCCACAGGGGATCGGTGTTGCAGTATGTCAATCTAGGGCCATGGTGTCTGATCTTGAACTGGCAGCAGGAGCCACGACCACTTTAAATCAATGGCTGCTGGGACGTATGACTAGTGACATCCTTCGTTCCAGACCGCAACGTCAGGGACGTCACTCGTCAGACGTCCCGGCGGCCAGCGCTGCTCATTGAGCCTACCGGAGTAGCATTGATCTATGTAAGAAACCTATGGGCCCAGGCTGTTGGGGCCACCAAATGATATTACTTATACAGAATGTCTGGTTAGGAGAAACAAATATAACGCACCCACAGGGAGTGGCGCCATTTTAATAAAAATTGTCAAAAACCTTAGATAACCGTCATACAGAATATATTGGAAAGCTTTTTTGATTTTCAGCCAATCAGAGAGCAGCACTACTGAAATAGAACTCCCAGGAGGTAACAGCGTGTCACACATGTGATGTCATAACCATTGTCCACCAAAGAGCAGCACTGAGCAGAAATAACACTGCTCCTGTTCATTTTCCATCAGTGAGGGGCCGGTGCTGGACACTGTGTAGGGACGCGGGAATGCAAAGTCATACACATGACTGTGACTGGTAAGTGTTACATTGTTGTGTCCAAAAGATCTTTAGTGCAGTTCCATGTGTATTTCTATGATAAACATGTAAATAATTTATCTTTTTTTTCTTATCTTAGATGCACTATTTCCAGGACATGGAGTAGCATTTCCGGACCTACAGCAAGACGTTGGATGAAGGCATAGCCCCAGAAATAACACTGGTCCTGTTCATCAGTGAGGGGCCGGTGCTGGACACTGTGTAGGGACACGGGAATGCAAAGTCATGCACATGACTGTGACTGGTAAGTGTTACATTGTTTTGTCCAAAAGGTCTTTAGAGCAGTTCCATGTGTATTTCTATGATAAACATGTAAATAATCTATCTTTTTTTGTCCCCTATCTTAGATGCAGTATTTCCAGGACATGGAGTAGCATTTCGGGACCTACAGCAAGACGTTGGATGAAGGCACAGGCCTAGGAATCATGCACATACACAGAAACATTTGCCCAAATTATAGAGGTAACCTCCTTTAGTATGCCCAGAGGAAGGGCCATACAGTAGCCATGGATTCCCTACAGGTTTCCTCCCCTCTGGAGGTTTTTCCTGTCCTGAGTATTAGTTACTGTACGCTCTTTGTGAGTGATGGGAGGTTAAAAAAAATCCCCTACACAAACATTTTAATAAATAATAAATAAAGTTCCCCTTTTTTTAAACTGTTCTTTGACTTGTTCGACTCATTTATTTATTTCTGTGTGTGAAAATAGAGTTAGCAAAACATGGATGACCAAAGCTGCTCTCCTACACGATCTGCATAATGTGGTGCGGAGAGAGGCAACTGGTGCTGGCTGGTTCAGTTTATGAGGCAAACGTAGAACACCCAGCAAGTTCCATGCACAAGCCTTTTTCTGATGAATGGGACTCATGCAGGGAACTTGCTAGGGGTCATACGGTTGCAAAGGATCAACTTTTGGGTACATGAACTGTCCCTTAAAGGGGTATAGATATCTTATCCCCTATGTAAAGGATAGGGGATAAGATGTCTGATCAATGGGATCCTGCTGCTGGGACCCCAGCAATCTCCATGCAGCAACCAAAATTCTAAATAGTATGTTTAGATCACTGGTTCCTGTGGTGGGATTCGTGACATCATGCCACACCTTCTTGTGACATCACACCACCTTCCATAGACATAAATGGAAAGGGCGTGGCGTGAGGTCACGACCCGCACCACGAGAACCCAGAGTTCTAAATATATTATTCAGAACGCCGAGTGCTGCATGAAGATCGCGGAGGTCCCAGTGATCAGTCATCTTTTGTCCTATCCTTAAGGTAGGGGATAAGATATCTAGGGGCGGAGTACCACTTTAAGGAATTAGAGAGTGTAGGCATGCCTTACAAGCAGGTAGAAAAAGAACAGCTGGGAGAAATGACAGGACACAAAGCAATATTTGGCTGGGACCGATTTTGGGTGTGTTCTGGCCAATTAAAGGAGAACTATAGCAAAAATTAACTTATCCCCTATCCATGGGTTATGGGATAAGTAGCTGATCGTGGGGGGTCCCCCTGCAATACCTGGGATGAGACCCGTCGCTCAGTGAGAAGCGCTCGCTGCAGACGTCAAATCTCAATTTCCCTGGACCCCCCCCCTTCCTTCATGTCCACCACAGACGCCCCCAGACTGCTGTCTCTTACAGAGTTTTATGCCCAGAAATGGTTGGCTACTCACTTTGTCAGTAGATTCTCATCCTAAATATGAAGACAATCGGGGAAATGTACCTGTGGAGAGGAAATGTTGTCCAGTTGCTCTTAGCAACCAATCAGATTACTTCTTTTATTTTTCAGAGGTCTTCTCAAGAATGAAAGAAGCAATCTGATTGGTTGCTATGGGCAACCTGATGAAAACATCTTTTTTTTCTTTAACAACTACAGTACTACAACTCCCATTGTAATGTGTCTTTTCAACCTGTGCCTCCTCCAACCCTGACCCTTAGGGGGGCATAGACTGACCACACTGGGGGTTGTAGTACTTTCATTATTACAGTTCCCCTATAACTCTGCAGCTTTGGTAGAAGTATGAGGCTCAGCCTTAGAGTCAGTGTATCTGGCTGCTCCAGTGTTCTTCTATTTTACAGCCTGGACCCTGTTCTCCTCCACACTGGTCCCTGTGGTCCGGTCAGATGGTTCTGGACTGGGGCTGAACGGTTGCTTGAGGGATTTAGTGGCAGATTTTTTTGGGACTTCAGTTGTTGGATGACCTCTCTCTTCAGTGGCTGCTGATATTCGTAGTACAGAATTTACAGGTGTTACGTAAAAGGGGTACTCCGGGGGGAAAAAAAATTTATTTTATTTTTTTAAATCAACTGGTGCAAGAAAGTTAAACAGATTTGTAAATTACTTCTTAAAAATCTTAATCCTTACAGTACTTATCAGCTGCCGTATGCTATAGAGGAAGTTGTATAGTTCTTTTCGGTCTGACTACAGTGCTCTCTGTGAGTTGGAGCAAATCTCCATAGTAAACTTCTCCTGCTCAGGACAGTTCCTGACATGGACAGAGGTGTCAGCAGAGAGCACTGTGGTCAGACTGGAAAGAAATCCAAAAAGAAAATAACTTCCTCTGTAGAATACAGCAGCTGATAAGTATTGGAAGGATTAAGATTTTTAAATAGAAATAATTTACAAATCTGGCAAATTTCCCCAACCTCAAGGTTAGTGTTTAACCACTTAAGGACCTAGGGCGTATGTCTAAGCTTTGACGTCCTAATACTTAAGGACCCAGGGCGTATCCATACGCCTGTGGGAATTTCAGTCCCCGCCGCGCGCCGGGGACCCCGCGCAAATGCCCAGGGGGGTCATCAGCCCCCCCCCCCCCCCCCAGTCGGCAATCGGCGCAAATCGCAAGTGAATTCACACTTGCGATTTGCGCCGATTCCGGGTCCTACGGGTCTATTGTGACCCGGTGACCCGGAATAGAAGGGGGATCGCGGTTGTCTAAGACACCCACGATCCCCCTGTAGGCATAGGAGTGAGGTGGCAGGGTTGCCACCCCTCCTATGCCTGCTATTGGTCTGCTATTGATCGTCAGAGGCGACGACCAATAGCAGACCGGGGGCGGGGGGGTAAACTTTCGTTTTCCCCGTCCTGCCCACCCACAATAGGCGGGGCAGAACGGGGAACCAAAGGGGACCGGGCGCCGACGTCCACTTACCCGTCCGGAGGCTGCGGCGACGTTGATCGGCGGGCGGCGTCATGTGCTTCTGAAGAGGACGGCTCCCGGGATCCTACGGAAGCCAGTAAGTTGATGTGGAGGGCTACAGTCTGAGACTGTGGTCTCTAACTGTAGCCCTCCAGATGTTGCAAAACTACAACTCCCAGCATGCCCAGACAGCTGTTTGGGCATGCTGGAATATGTAGTTTTGCAACAGCTGGAGGGCTGCAGTTTGAGACCACTATACAGTGGTCTCTAAACTATATCCCTCCAGATCTTGCAAAACTACAACTCCTAGCATGCCCACATAGCTGTTTGTTGTTTGGGCATGCTGAGAGTTGTAGTTTTGCAACATCTGGAGGTCCACAATTTGGAGATCACTGTGTAGTGGTCTAAAAACTGTAGCTCTCCAGATGTTGCAAAACTGCAATCCCCAGCATGCCCAGAAAGCAAACAGCTGTCTCGGCATGCTGGGAATTGTAGTTGGGTACCTCCAGCTGTTGCATAACTACATCTCCCAGCATGCCCTTCGGTGATTAGTACATGCTGGGAGTTGTAGTTTTGCAACAGCTGGAGGCGCACTGGTTGGAAAATACTGAGTTAGGTAACATAACCTAACTGAAGGTTTTCCAACCAGTGTGCCTCCAGCTGTTGCAAAAGTACAACTTCCAGCATGCACGGTCTGTCAGTACATGCTGGGAGTTGTAGTTTTGAAACAGCTGGAGGTTTGCCCCCCCATGTGAATGTACAGGGTACATTCACACAGACAGGTTTACAGTAAATTTCCTGCTTCAAGTTTGGGCTGCGGCAAATTCTAAGCCGCAGCGTAAACTCCTAGCGGGAAATTCACCGTAGCACGTCAGTGTGAATGTACCCTAAAAACACTACACTACACTAACACATAATAAAGGGTAAAACACTACTTATACACCCCTTTACACTGTCCCCCCCCCCAATAAAAAATTTAAAACGTCTTGTACGGCGGGGTTTCCAAAACGGAGCCTCCAGCAGGCGTAGCGGGGGCCCACGCAGCCCCCGCAGTGCGGGGGGCCCCGTGTAGGCTGGGGTCCCGGATTATCACTGGCGCTGTGGTCCAAAGCCTTTGGAGCACCTGCTCCAGGCCCCCGTGCACAGTGAAGAAGGGGGCCCCCCGTTGCTAGGCCCCGCGGGGCCCCCATTGCCATTCCACTAAGATATACCGGCTTCCCCCCACAAATCCCCCCCCCCCCGCAGGCACCTCCCAGCCTTCGGCCTGCGGCCCGTGCAGCTGCGTCATCACGTCACGTGACGTGGTGCCGGCTGAGAGGAGAGCGCGGGAGATGAGCTCACACCGGCAGTTTTCCAGCGCCAGGCCTACTATGGCCGTACAGGTACCCCTCCCTCCCACTACAACTACCAGCATGCCCGGAGAGCCTTCAGCTGTCCGGGCATGCTGTGAGTTGTAGTTTTGCAACAGCTGGAGGAGCACTGGTTAGCAAACACTGCCTTAGGGCATAACCCAGTGTTTCCTAACCTGGGTGCCTCCAGCTGTTGCAAAACTACAACTGCCAGCATGCCCGGAGAGCCTTTGGCTGTGTGTGTGGTGGGGGGGGGGGGATTGGATTTATTATATAGTGTGTGTGTGGTGGGGGGGATTTATTATATAGTGTGTGTGTGGTGGAAGGGAATTTATTATATAGTGTGTGTGGTGGGGGGGGATTTATTATTTAGTGTGTGTGGTGGGGGGAATTTATTATATAGTGTGTGGTGGGGGGGGATTTGTTATATAGTGTGTGTGTGGGGGGGGGTTATTATATAGTGTGTGGTGGGGAGGGGATTTATTTTATAGTGAGTGTGTGGGGGGGGGGTTTATTATATAGTGTGTGTGGGGATTTATTATATAGTGTGTGTTCTGGGGGGGATTTATTATATAGTGTGTGTGTGTGGTGGGGATTTATTATATAGTGTGTGTGTGGTGGGGGGAATTTATTATATAGTGTGTGTGGTGAGGGGGGGATTTATATAGTGTGTGTGGTGGGGGGGATTTATTATATAGTGTGTGTATGGTGGTGGGGATTTATTATATAGTGTGTGTGTGGTGGTGGGGATTTATTATATAGTGTGTGTGTTGGGGGGATTTATTATATAGTGTGTGTGGTGGGGGGGATTTATTATATAGTGTGTGTGTGGTGGGGGGGATTTATTATATAGTGTATGTGTGTGGTGGGGGGGGATTTATATTATAGTGTGTGTGTGGTGGGGGGATTTATTATATAGTGTGTGTGTGGTGGGGGGATTTATTATATAGTGTGTGTGTGTGTGGGGGGATTTATTATATAGTGTGTGTGTGTGGTGGGGGGATTTATTATATAGTGTGTGTGTGGTGGGGGGATTTATTATATAGTGTGTATGGTGGGGGGGATTTATTATATAGTGTGTGTGTGTGGTGGGGGGATTTATTATATAGTGTGTATGGTGGGGGGGATTTATTATATAGTGTGTGTGTGTGGTGGGGGGATTTATTATATAGTGTGTGTGTGTGTGTGTGTGTGTGTGGTGGGGGGATTTATTATATAGTGTGTGTGTGGTGGGGGGGATTTATTATATAGTGTGTGTGTGTGGTGGGGGGATTTATTATATAGTGTGTGTGGTGGGGTGGATTTATTATATAGTGTGTGTGTGGTGGGGGGGATTTATTATATAGTGGGTGGTGGGGGAGATTTATTATATAGTGTGTGTGTGGGGGGGGGAGATTTATTATATAGTGTGTGTGTGTGGGTGGGATTTATTATATAGTGTGTGTGTACTGGGGGGGGGGATTTATTATATAGTGTGTGTGTGTGTGGTGGGGGGGATTTATTATATAGTGACTGTGTGGTGGGGATTTATTATATAGTATGTGTGGTGGGGGGATTTATTATATAGTGTGTGTGTGGTGGGGGGGATTTATTATATTGTGTGTGTGTGTGGTGGGGGGGGGGGTTTATTATATAGTGTGTGTGGTGGGGGGGATTTATTATATAGTGTGTGTGTGGTGGAGGGGATTTATTATATAGTGTGTGTGTGGTGGGGGGGATTTATTATATAGTGTGTGTGTGGTGGGGGGGATTTATTATATAGTGTGTATGTGGTGGGGGGATTTATTATATAGTGTGTGTGTGGTGGGGGGTTTATTATACAGTGTGTGTGTTGGGGGGATTTATTATACAGTGTGTGTGTTGGGGGGGGATTTATTATATAGTGAATGTGTGTGGTGGGGGGATTTATTATATAGTGTGTGTGGTGGGGGGGTTTATTATATAGTGTGTGTGGTGGAGGGGATTTATTATATATTGTGTGTGTGGTGGGGGGGATTTATTATATAGTGTGTGGTGGGGGGGATTTATTATATGCGGTAGTGTTTGTGTGTGGTGGGGGGATTTATTATATAGTGTGTGTGTGGTGGGGGATTTATTATATAGTGTGTGTGTGGTGGGGGGATTTATTATATAGTGTGTGTGGTGGGGGGGATTTATTATATAGTGTGTGTGTGTTGGGGGGATTCATTATATAGTGTGTGTGGTGGGGGGGATTTATTATATAGTGTGTGTGTGTGTGGTGGGGGGATTTATGATATAGTGTGTGTGGTGGGGATTTATTATATAGTGTGTGTGGTGGGGGGGATTTATTATATAGTGTGTGTGTGTGGTGGGGGGGGGTTTATTATATAGTGTGTGTGGTGGGGGGGATTTATTATATAGTGTGTGTGTGGTGGGGGGAATTTATTATATAGTGTGTGTGGTGGGGGGGATTTATTATATAGTGTGTGTGTGGTGGTGGGGGATTTATTATATAGTGTGTGTGTGGTGGGGGGGATTTATTATATAGTGTGTATGTGGTGGTGGGGTTTATTATATAGTGTGTGTGTGGTGGTGGGGTTTATTATACAGTATGTGTGTTGGGGGGGATTTATTATATAGTGAATGTGTGTGGTGGGGGGATTTATTATATAGTGTGTGTGGTGGGGGGGATTTATTATATATTGTGTGTGTGGTGGGGGGGATTTATTATATACGGTAGTGTGTGTGGTGGGGGGATTTATTGTATAGTGTGTGTGTGGTGGGGGGATTTATTATATAGTGTGTGTTTAGTGGGGGGGATTTATTATATAGTGTGTGTGTGTGTCAAGGGCCCTGGAGGATAACGTAAGGGCCACATGGGATGGGCCCCCATTCCCCCCCCCCCCTTCAGTTCAGGTCAGGCAGGGTTAGTAATCCTGTATTTAAGTTATTGGCACCTTAGGAGTTAACGCTTACTTACTGTGGTGCTGAGTTCTCTTGCAGGGCCGGCTGTTGCTGGGCAGACTGGGAGCTGGGATCTCTTCCTGATTGGTGACCTCTCCTACGGCGGGAATCCTGAGTGCGATATATACCCGGCCAGTTCGGGGGTGAGTTCAGTCTGCTGAAAGAAGAAGAAGAGGTACCAGCTCGTGTTCCTGGTTCGTTCCTGCGCGGATAAAGTAAAGAAGATGTTCCAGCCAGCAGAAGAGTCCCCTGCCGACCCCAGCAACGCTGTAAAAGAGCTATACTTGCGGTTGCTGGAGAAGGCTTCGGGGTCGGGCGGCGAGGACTGGCTTCTCCGCTGCCTGAATGATCCCTTGGGGCCCGGATACGAAGAGGGCGAAGTTCCGGCATCTCCTCCGTTAGTTCCAGCCCCGCGATGTCCGGCCGGAAGTCTGCACGGAGACGCGGAGGAGGCGGGGCCTCAGCCGGAAGTCGCCCAGTTAATGACGTCAGAGGTAGTCGCCACCGGAAGACCATCGCCGGCAAGAACAGCACCGGAGCAGCTGCGCCGATCACTCAGGTGCGTGAGCAGAGGAAAGAGGAGGGCTTCGCCGCCGAGGACCGCCAACACAAGCAGGACTTCAGCGAAGAGGACGCCCGCCCAGCCCGCCCATCTATCCAGGTCTGCTTCCCCCAGGAGGAAGGGAGAAGAAGTCGCCTCCACGTCGCAGAGGGCATCCGCCGGTGAGTACGATGCTGCTCACCCACCGGACACACAGGGGTTAGCTGCCGGGGGGCATACTACTGCTACTGGGCATAGTATTTTTGCTGGCCTGGCGGCATTGTTTAATATGATAGCCGCCATGCCAGCTACCAACCAGAAGGCCCCTAGCCATGCTGCTTTGGCATGGCTGGGGGGTCCATCCTCGGTTCCTCATAATGAGAACATGGTTAGTGTGGTTAGCTCAGAACAAAGGGATGTTACTGATAAATTATGTATATCGGAGGCCGCTGGTGGGTCCCCCTCGGGGACTGATAGTCAGGTTTTAGCTGAGCGGTCTGCTACTCTCCCCTCCAGTTCTATTTCTGTCCCTAGTATATGCATGAAAGAGGCATTGACTTGTGAATTGTCTCCATTAGGCTTTCACCTCGCTACTAATATTAAAGAGAAGATCTGGAGGGGAGAGTTTGTGGACATATTCTCATTGTTGCCCTCTTTTAAAGACCATAAAACGTCTGAGAATAAGAAGGATGAGAAGGAAGAGGATAGACGTAGACAGCCGTTTGCCAAAACGTTTCATAATTGGGTTCAGGCCTTTTGTATTCTAGCGGCGGTCATGGGTGAGAAAAAACCCCAGTTGTGTTCTGGCTTGTTCCAACATTTGGATAATATTTTAGAAGCTTATAAAAATTTTGGGGGATCGGCCTGGATCACTTATGATGAGATGTTTAGGCAGAAAATTTCTGTACACCCGCATATGAAATGGGGTCAGAAGGATGTGGGTTTGTGGTTGAACCTGATGTTGCCTCAAAGAAATCGCAGTTTCCCTGCCACCGGTCAAAGTACTTTTCGCAAAGGAACATGTTTTGCCTTCAATGAAGGTCAATGTCGGTGGCAGGCAAACTGTAAATATAAGCATGAATGCTCGCACTGCGGTAACAACCACCCGGTTAGTAAGTGCTTTAGAAAGATTAATTCCACCCAGAGCATGCCATCCAGTAGGGAGACATTATCAAAGAGCATTGACGCCAGTGAATCTCAAAAACATGTTACCATTGCTAAACAAATTCCCCGACACACAGAAAGCTAATTTGCTAATAGAGGGCTTCTCTTTGGGATTTTTTGTTCCTGAATTCACTGGCTCTGGTTGTACTTGGGTGGAAAATTTGAAATCTGTGACACAACACAAGGAGGTGGTACGGGAAAAAATTAATAAAGAAATTTCGGAAGGGAGAGTGGAAGGTCCCTTTGATTCACCTCCCTTTAGAAATTTTAGACTGTCCCCTTTGGGCATTGTCCCCCAAAAGGAGCCTGGCACATTTAGGCTGATTCATCACCTTTCATTTCCTGAGAAGTCATCGCTTAATGATGAAGTTGACGCTAGCGAGTTTGTAGTACAGTATTCTTCTTTTGACTCAGCCTTGGAGGAGCTCCGCAAGGTGGGTTCTGGTGCGTGGCTGGCTAAGGCTGACATCAAATCAGCGTTTAGACTTCTCCCGGTTAGGCAGTCAGGCTTTAATTCTCTAGGGTTTCAATTTGAGAATAAATATTATTTCGATAAATCTCTCCCAATGGGTTTCTCCTTATCTTGTTTTTACTTTGAGGCCTTTGCATCCTTTATAGAGTGGGCAGTGAGAAGTTTATGTCCAGCGGGGGGAATGGTGCATTATTTGGATGATTTTTTATTTTTGGGTGCTATGGGTAGGAGCGATATATATTTGCTATTTCACACTTTTACTAAGTTATGCTGTGAGTTTGGTGTTCCCCTGGCCGAGGAGAAAACTGTGTTACCTTGTAGAAATCTAACTTTTTTGGGTGTTCAGATTGATTCCACCAGGATGATTTTTTCTTTACCTCAAGAAAAAATTGGGGACATGCTGCTCAACATTGAGAAATTTTTGGTTAGGAAGAAGGTTACTTTAAGGGAGCTTCAGAAGCTGCTTGGTCTATTAGTTTTTGCTTCTAAAGTCATACCAATGGGCAGAGTATTTTCCAAGAGACTGTATCTAGCTACTAGAGGTATTAAATCCCCAAGCCATCATATTCGTTTAGACAGATCCCTTAAGGATGATCTTTCTTTATGGGCGGAGTTTCTGACCGACTTCAATGGTTCGTCGGTTTGGCAAGCGGATTTTGCTAGTTGGTCGGAATTGGGGGTTTTTACTGATGCAGCTGGGTCATTTGGTTTCGGGGTGTATTTTCACGGCCAGTGGTCGGCTGAAGCATGGCCAGAGTCATGGATAGATGCAGGTTTGACCACTAATATTGTTCTATTAGAGCTGTTCCCGGTGGTAGTATCATTGGTGATTTGGGGTCAGTTATTCTGCAACAGACGCATAATCATACACACAGATAACAAGGGAGTAGCTTTTGCTATCAATTGTTTATCCTCTAAGTCCGACCCGGTTATAAAACTCTTGCGTCATTTAGTGTTACTATGTTTACAGTTGAATATTTGGCTCAAAGCAGTGTATGTCAAAGGCTCTACTAATTGTATTGCTGATGCACTATCTCGTGGTCAGTTTTCCAGGTTTTACAAGATGTGTCCGGATGCACAGCAGGAGGGCCTTCCTTGTCCGCCTCACCTCTGGAACATAGTATGGGACTGATACAGCAATATGTTAGAGGTTCTGTTTCTGCAAAAACATATAAGGATTATTGTAAGTCATGGTCGGAATGGTGTTCTTTTTGTGTGTCCAATAATTTTTCTGTTCCCAGTGCTGAGGTTTCTAGCTCCCTGGTTTTTCTTGAGAGTTTATTGGTTAAGAAGCTTTCTCCCAGTTACATTTCTAACATTTTTGCAGGCATTTCGTTTTTTCAGAGGTGGTTGGGGCTTCGCCCGATTAGCTCTCTGTATCAGATCAAGCAAGCTTTGAAAGGTTATCGTTTGTCTTCCGCAGTCAAGGACCAGAGGCGCCCCATTGACTTTAATTTGTTGATGAAGCTGTTCCATGCCTGTCCCAAGGTGTGTACCGATGGGTTTGAGTCACTTCTATTCCAGACGGCATTTGTGATATCATTTTTTTGTGCACTTAGGATTAGCGAGTTCACTGCAGCTAATAGGTCTTCTAGTTCTCCGCTTCGTATTGCGGATGTTTCTGTGGGTAGTTCATTTGTCAATTTATTCATAAGAAAGTCAAAGAATGATCTTATGGGTCATGGTAAGTCTTTACAGATTTTTGAATTATCAGGTAACGAGTTATGTCCAGTAGGTTTAGTCAGGAGATTTTTGTCGGTTTGTGGCTCTCAGGTGTTGGGTTCTGCCCCTTTTTTCGCTCACTCTGATGGTTCCCCTTTAACATCATTCCAATTTAAATATGTGCTTAAAAAATGCTGTAATGAGTTAGGTGTTGGTACCCTTAGGATCAGCCCCCATTCTTTTAGGATTGGGGCTGCGACTGAGGCGGCCTTGGCTGGTTTTTCTGGTGACCAAATTATGAATATCGGTAGATGGAAATCCAATAGATATAAAATATATATTCGCCCAGAGCTGCTGATTAACTAGTACTCTCTCTTTCAGATGAGCCTATCAGAATTGTCTGGGTGATTGGACATTCATTCGTCCATTGGGCAAAGAAGCGGGCTGCAGTTAGATCTGGCGGTTTAAACTTAAATATGCCAAACAATAAGGTCTGTGTTTTCTGGGGAGGTAAAAGGGGTTTGAAATGGGTAGAGCTGTTTGATACATGTATAACCAAAGCTGCCTTTTGGCCTACTCCTGATATACTTATAGTTCATGCTGGCGGCAACGATGTTGGCAAGTTTAACACCTCTTTTCTTTTTCAATCGTTCAAGCAAACAATGTTTGCTTTACATGAATGTTTCCCTTCCACTGTTCTTGTTTTTTCTGAAATTATACCGAGGCTGACATGGTCAGCTAGAAATGTTAGATTTCTGGAGAAAATCCGTAGACGTCTGAACAGAAGCATGGAGAATTTCATGAAAAATGTGAGTGGTTTTTCTTATAGGCATACTGATTTAGAGGGTTTTGTGCCTGGGCTGTATTGGGAGGATGGGGTTCATTTGTCGCAGATTGGTTCGGATATTTTTAATTTAGGTCTGCAAAATATGGTTGAAAAGGCCACGGTTTTGGGGTAAGCATGCTGTTTGCATGCTTTTGTGGGGGTGTCACCCAGATTCCTCTGGGTGGACAGCTGATGTTTATGGTGTTTATAATTCGGGTTATAAAAGTCATTTCTTGATGGTAGTTATTAAATTATTTATTTATTTATTAAAGGTTTATTAAATTATTTATTTATTATTTAATTAACCTCAATAAACGGCCGTGGCCTTTCTTCCAAAAGTCTGTTTGTCTTATTTATATAATACTTGTAAAAGGGTTATTGGTGGGGGGTGTGGGGGTCCCTATCCCATGTCAAGGGCCCTGGAGGATAACGTAAGGGCCACATGGGATGGGCCCCCATTCCCCCCCCCCCCTTCAGTTCAGGTCAGGCAGGGTTAGTAATCCTGTATTTAAGTTATTGGCACCTTAGGAGTTAACGCTTACTTACTGTGGTGCTGAGTTCTCTTGCAGGGCCGGCTGTTGCTGGGCAGACTGGGAGCTGGGATCTCTTCCTGATTGGTGACCTCTCCTACGGCGGGAATCCTGAGTGCGATATATACCCGGCCAGTTCGGGGGTGAGTTCAGTCTGCTGAAAGAAGAAGAAGAGGTACCAGCTCGCCCACCCTCCCTCCCTTGTCACGGCTGTTTTTGAGGTTGTCACCTACAAGGTGGACAGTTTGTCACATTAGCAGTGGGGGTGTCACCCAGATTCCTCTGGGTGGACAGCTGATGTTTATGGTGTTTATAATTCGGGTTATAAAAGTCATTTCTTGATGGTAGTTATTAAATTATTTATTTATTTATTAAAGGTTTATTAAATTATTTATTTATTATTTAATTAACCTCAATAAACGGCCGTGGCCTTTCTTCCAAAAGTCTGTTTGTCTTATTTATATAATACTTGTAAAAGGGTTATTGGTGGGGGGTGTGGGGGTCCCTATCCCATGTGTGTGGTGGGGGGATTTATTATATAGTGTGTGTGTGTGTGTGTGGTGGGGGATTTATTATATAGTGTGTGTGTGGTGAGGGGGATTTATTATATAGTGTGTGTGTGGTGGGGGGATTTATTATATAGTGTGTGGTGGGGAGGATTTATTATATAGTGTGTGTGTTAGGGGGGATTTATTATATAGTGTGTGTTGGGGGGATTTATTATATAGTGTGTGTTGGAGGGGGGGATTTATTATATAGTGTGTGTGTGTGTGGTGGGGGGGATTTATTATATAGTGTGTGTGTTGGGGGGGATTTATTATATAGTGTGTGGGTTGGGGGGGATTTATTATATAGTGTGTGTGGTTGGGGGATTTATTATATAGTGTGTGTGTGGTGGAGAGGGATTTATTATATAGTGTGTGTTGGGGGGGATTTATTATATAGTGTGTGTTGGCGGGATTTATTATATAGTGTGTGTGTGGTGGGGGGATTTATTATATAGTGTGTGTGTGGTGGAGAGGGATTTATTATATAGTGTGTGTTGGGGGGATTTATTATATAGTGTGTGGGGGGGATTTATTATATAGTGTGTGTGGGGGATTTATTATATAGTGTGTGTATGGGGGGGGGGATTTATTATATAGTGTGTGTGTTGGGGGGGATTTATTATATAGTGTGTGTGTTGGGGGGGATTTATTATATAGTGTGTGTGTTGGGGGGGGTAATTATACAGTGTGTGTGTTGGGGGGGGATTTATTATATAGTGTGTGTGTGTGGGGGGGGTTTATTATATAGTGTGTGTGTGGTGGGGGGGATTTATTATATAGTGTGTGTGTGGTGGGGGGGATTTATTATATAGTGTGTGTTTGGGGGGATTTATTATATAGTGTGTGTTGGGGGGGGATTTATTACATAGTGTGTGTGTGGTGGGGGGATTTATCATATAGTGTGTGTGTGGTGGGGGGGATTTATTATATAGTGTGTGTGGTGGTGGGGATTTATTATATAGTGTGTGTTGGGGGGAGTTATTATATAGTGTGTGTTGGGGGGGATTTATTATATAGTGTGTGTGTGGTGGGGGGGATTTATTATATAGTGTGTGTGTGGTGGGGGGGGGATTTATTATATAGTGTGTGTGTGGTGGGGGGGATTTATTATATAGTGTGTGTGTGGTGGGGGGGATTTATTATATAGTGTGTGTGGTAGGGGGGAATTATTATATAGTGTGTGTTGGGGGGGATTTATTATATAGTGTGTGTTGGGGGGGATTTATTATATAGTGTGTGTGTGTGTGTGTGTGTGGTGGGGGGATTTATTATATAGTGTGTGTGTTGGGGGGGATTTATTATATAGAGTGTGTGGTGGGGGGATTTATTATATAGTGTGTTTGGTAGGGGGGATTTATTATATAGTGTGTGTTGGGGGGGATTTATTATATAGTGTGTGTTGGGGGAGATTTATTATATAGTGTGTGGTGGGGGGATTTATTATATAGTGTGTGTGTGGTGGGGGTATTTATTATATAGTGTGTGTGGTGGGGGGGATTTATTATATAGTGTGTGTGTGGTGGGGGGATTTATTATATTGTGTGTGTGGTGAGGGGGATTTATTATATAGTGTGTGTGGTGGTGGGGGATTTATTATATAGTGTGTGTGGTGGGGGGGATTTATTATATAGTGTGTGTTGGGGGATTTATTATATAGTGTGTGTGGTGGGGGGGGATTTATTATATAGTGTGTGTGTGTGGTGGGGGGGATTTATTATATAGTGTGTGTGTGGTGAGGGGGATTTAT
>NC_079192.1:88698652-88718652 GCF_029499605.1 Hyla sarda
GTGTGTGTTGGGGGATTTATTATATAGTGTGTGTTGGGGGGATTTATTATATAGCGTGTTTTTTGGGGGGGATATATTATATAGTGTGGGTGTGTGTGTGGTGGGGGAATTTATTATATAGTGTGTTGGGGGGATTTATTATATAGTGTGTGTGTGTGTGTGTTGGGGGGAGATTTATTATATAGTGTGTGTTGGGGGGGGGATTTATTATATAGTGTGTGTGGGGGGGGGATTTATTATTTAGTGTGTGTGTGTGTGGTGGGGGGGATTTATTATATAGTGTGTGTGGTTGGGGGGATTTATTATATAGTGTGTGTGTGGTGGGGGGTTATTATATAGTGTGTGTGGTGGGGGGATTTATTATATAGTGTGTGTGTGTGGTGGGGGGATTTATTATATAGTGTGTTTTGGTTGGGGGATTTATTATATAGTGTGTTTTGGGGGGGATTTATTATATAGTGTTTGTGTGCGTGTGTGGTGGTGGGGGGATTTATTATATAGTGTGTGTTTGGGGATTTATTATATAGTGTGTGTGGTGGGGGATTTATTATATAGTGTGTGGTGGGGGGATTGATTATATAGTGTGTGTGTGGTGGGGGGATTTATTATATAGTGTGTGTGTGGTGGGGGGATTTATTATATAGTGTGTGTGTGGTGGGGGATTTATTATATAGTGTGTGTGTGTGTGTGTGTGTGTGTGTGTGTGGTGGGGGGATTTATTATATAGTGTGTGTGTGGTGGGGGGATTTATTATATAGTGTGTATGTGGTAGGGGATTTATTATATAGTGTGTGTGTGGTGGGGGGAATTTATTATATAGTGTGTGTGGTGGGGGGGGATTTATTATATAGTGTGTGTGGTGGGGGGGATTTATTATATAGTGTGTGTGGTGGGGGGATTTATTATATAGTGTGTGTGGGGGGGGGAGGGGGGTTTGTTATATAATGTGGGGGGGGGGGGGGGGTTATCATATAATGTGAGGGGGTATTTATTAAATAATGTGGGGGGGGTTATTATATAATGTGAGGGGGTATTTATTATATAATGTGGGGGGGGGGGTATTTATTTATTATATAATGTGGGGGGGGGGGCTATTATATAATGTGAGAAGGGAGGAAATTATGCATGTGAGGGGAGGATAATAATGATTATTATAATCCTCCCCTCACATATATGTAACATCTCCCCCTCACATGTATAATCTGATCACCCCCTCTTCACATTGATTATCCCCTCACATATATAATATTATAATCAGATTATATGTGAGGGGATTATCAATGTGAGGAGGGGGGTTATCAGATTATATATGTGAGGGGGAGATGTTACATATATGTGAGGGGAGGATTATAATAATCATTATTATCCTCCCCTCACATGCATAATCTGATAATCGCCTCACCCCATACGTATCCCGTACTGATCCTGAGTTATATCCTGTAACTCTTTTTTATTATAAAAATGAAAAACACACCTGATACAAAACATAAAACAAAAACAAGCTTAACCAGCTATAACAAAAATAAAATTACAAAAACAAACTCTGCCTAACCGGCCAGCCCAAGCTTACTAAAATACACTTTTACTTTTTTTTCCCCATACCAATACAACACACACAAACACGCATTCCAAAAAATGAACATAAAAATAGCCCAACTTGGCTTATAAAAATATATAAACATAAAATTCAGCACGACTTGGCTATAAAAACAAAACAAAAGAAAAGGAACATAAAAGTAGCACAACTTGGCTATAACTGAAAAATTACCCTTACCCAGGGGATAAAAAATAAGTAAATAAATAAAAATATTAAAAAAAATAAACTAAATAAAAAAAAAATTGCTCAGCACAACTTGCTAAAAAAAAAAAAAAACAACGCTCTGCCTCCCAGCCAGAGATCCACAGGTGAAAGAAGGGCAAGGAAAAGCAGCGCGGAGATGCGGCCGGAGAGAGGGCCCAAAGAGCCCAGCCCCACGCACCGCCCCCGCACGGCCGCAAGGCCCGCGAAGCACGCCCAGCGCGGCAAGGAGCCGAGGACGGCCAGAGAGGATCTGCGCACGGCCCAGAATCCGGCGAGCGCTGGACCTAAAAAGAGCAAGCCAGAACCGAAGAGAAGGACAACACCGCCAAAAAACGAGACTGCGAAGCCGGAGGCGAGGAGGGCAGAGACACCGGAGGGGAGCGGCCCCCCCAAGGAGAAACATAAACATACACAAACATACACATACACATAAATACATCTGACACCACTTTACTACTGGCCCGACTGCCACTATACACTATATAATATAAAACAATATAAAGTCAAAACACAATATATACAAAACACAATATATACAAAAATCACAGAAAATATACAAAATATAATAAATACACTACAGAAAACAACAGAAAACACCTACACTAAAACTATCCCCTCACCCACACCACCCCTCCTGTACATGGGTCAGAGTCCATACCGTCCATACAGTTCTCAAAGTACAGTCCTTAACTGACCCATGTCAGGTCCCCAAAACACCACAAAAACACAACCCACAAATACACCCTCCCCACCTAACACTCCTCCCAACAAACTTATATACAAACTTATACACTCTGAACCACAACCCCCTTTAGGCCCAAGTTTGGTTGCCTGTAAGCCCTTCATACCATGTCTACTGAAAACAAAACAAAAAGCTAATGTGCACATGCATCAGCCCAACACCAGGGAGAAGGATGGCAGACCTGATACATAAATCATTTTATACTCTTTCCCTAACTCCCCCTACAATTCTCCCTAATTCTATCCCTACAATAAATCTGACCCTGCCCTCACCCTATCTCTACCCCTATAACACTGCCCCTAACCAAAATAAAAGGTACTCTACCCAAAAGGTTTAGTACCTAGGGCACATGAAATGAGCACTAAGCATCGTGCATTCCACGTGTAGTACCTAACCACTAAACTGACTAAGAATAAAGTGCCCCGATCTCGGCCACCCAGGTTCCTGAATGCCCCATAAGCCCACTCCGGATAGGCAAGGCCGGCAAGTTGACTCCAGATGATGGAAGCGCCCACCCTGTTGTAGACCCCTATGTTAAAGGGACAATGAAGCAGGAAGTGGTCCATGCTTTCCAGCGTGTCCCCGCACTCTTCTCGGGGACATCCCCGGTCATCAGATCTCCTTCACTTCAGATTGTCCCTTACACATAGCTTCCCCTGAAAGCAGCGCCAGGCCAAGTCCCAAAACTTCTGGGGGATGCTTTTCATATTTAAAAGATACAACCCCACCCTCATATCCCGACCTGGGCAGTCCCTGAGTGCCAGAGGCTTCTGGAAGTGGGTCAACAGAACCCGTTTGTCAAGGAACTGCCTTGACTGGGTCCTGATCTCCCACACTCCCAGACCCCACCGACGTATCGACGTAAGCCGGAAGATATCCATGGGGCGTACGGAGGTCCTTCACTTGCCCTCCTGTCTCCCATTCCTGGAAGAAAGGCCGAAATCATTCCCTGCAGGAGAGTACCCACGGAGGAGCCCTCTCTTTCCAGAGGCTTGCAATGTTGGCTTTCAAGAAGGTGTTCGTTAAGAACACCACAGGGTTTACCATAGATGAACCCCCTAGTCTCCTCGTGCGGTATGTAAGCTCCCTCTTGACTAGGTTCAACCTGTTCCCCCATAACAGTTGGAAAAACAGGCTGTAGACCCTAGTGTAGTAAGCCTCTAGTAAGATACATACACTGCCCAGATAGATAAACAAGGGGAGCAGGTACGATTTGATCAGGTGTACCCTTTCCCTGAGGGTCATAGACCATCCCTTCCACTGGTTCACCTTCTGAGTGGCATCCTGGAGCTTACCATCCCAGTTTTTGGTGGGATAATCATCCTGGCCGAATGTGATGCCCAGAATTTTTGCTGACTCTTGGAGCCCTGGAAGGGTGTCCGGGAGATCAAATGTGGGATCTCCCCCTCCCAGCCAGAGACTTTCACACTTATCCTGGTTGATCTTGGACCCGGATGCCTCCGAGTAGCGGTCCACCTCTGACATCACCACATCGACCTCCTCCAGTGAGCAGACGAAAATAGTGACATCATCAGCGTATGCCACCACTCTCTGGGCGACATCCGGCTCCGCCAGAGTCATCCCGACTCCCGCCAATGGCCCACAATCTACCCTCCGGACGAAGGGATCAATTGCGAACATGTATAACAGCTGGCTCAAAGGACAACCCTGACGGACTCCGGACCCCACCTCAAAAGAGCGGCCAGACCAACCGTTCACCAGCGGGAAACTCTCTGTCCCTGCATATAAGGTGACAAGCCAATTCACAAAAGTACTCGGTAAGCCATATCTCAGGAGGACGGACCAGAGGTACTCGTGGTTCACCAGATAAAATGCTTTAGCCTGATCCAAGGACAGCATGTACCCCTTCCAGAGACCCGCACTACTCCTCTCCACTGCCTCCCTGACACTGAGAACTGCACTTAAGGTGCTTCGGCCTGGAACAGAGCAGTGCTGGGCCCCCGAAAGGAGCCGGGGTGCAAACTTCACCAATCGAATTAAACAGTATCTTAGCCAGAAGCTTCCTGTCCGTATTGAGAAGAGCTATGGGCCTCCAATTCTCAATCTGGCTAGGATCTTTACCTTTTGACAGAAGAATCAGGGGCTGACCTCCTCATTGACTTTGGTAGAGTGCCCGAGGAGAGTCACTCATTGAATACCTCAGTCAAGAGGGGAGCTAAAGACTCCTTAAAGGTCCTCTACCACTCGGATGTTAAGCCATCCGGACCTGGCGACTTCTTGGGGGCGAGCCCCCTCGATCGCCAGTCTCACTTCCTCTTCCCTGATTTCTTCTGCCAAAACATCAAGAGAGGGGTCTACCCCTGGCTCAGGAATAGTTTCAGCCAGGAAAGCCGATATCCCGTCTCGATCAAGATCCTTCCTTCCCAAGAGGTGCGAGTAGAAGGATCTGACGACCTCCAGGATCCCCGATCTGGACCGATTCAGAGATCCCGTACTATCAATCAGTCATGAGACCACTTTACTACTCTCTGACATCTTACAGTTCTTGTAAGGGTCGGGCGAGCGGTACCTCCTGTAATCCCTCTCAAAAACCAAAGATGCGTGTCTATCGTACTGACACCTCATCAGCAAGGACTTCACTCTGGAAATATCCTCCCGGCTACCTCCAGTCGATACAAGGAGCTCGAGTTTCCTCCTCACACCCCTGATACAGGCGGTACCTATTCAGGGACCTGAGGCTCGAGAGCTGGCGGAAGAACCCCGCAACCCGCTTCTTGAATATCTCCCACCACTCTGACTTACTACTACAAAGGTCCAGTAAAGGTACCTGACTGTCTTATCTCCGCTTCCTCCGGGAGGGGCGAATTCAGCTTCCAATAACCTTTACCCATCCGGGGGGGTCTCTGAAACATTCAAGGAAAACAAAATCATACAGTGATCGGAGAATTCCACCTCAACCACGGACACTGCAGAAGAGACGGCTTCCTCCTTTAAATAAAACCTGTCTATCCTAGACCTGCAGCTACCTCGATGATAGGTGAAACCCACGTGGCCTGAGGGGCTCCGGATGTGGGCGTCCTCTAGGCGAGCTTCCCTAACTATATTATTGAGGGCCACGCTATCGTAAGCCAGCGGACCATTGGAACCTCTCCTATCTTGGGACCTCGTGACATTATTGAAGTCCCCTCCAAAAATCACTTGCCGGCTAGTAAAAAGGAAGGGCTTAATCCTCATAAAGAGATCTTTGCGGCCCCACTTGGTTTGTGGGGCGTAGATGTTAATGAGCCGGAGCTCTTGCCCCTTCATGAGGACATCTAAGATCAGGCACCCCCACTTTTCTAACTCAATAACCCGCCGGCATTCAACCGGAGCGGTAAAAAGGACCGCCACCCCACTATACGGCTCAGCCGCAAGAGACCAGTGGGAGGGCCCGTGCCTCCACTCTCTTCTGGCTTTAACCAGAGAGGCTAGATCTGACAACCTGGTCTCCTGTAAAAAGAAAATGTCGGCTTCAACACGGCCGAGAAAATCAAAGGCTGCGAATCTAGCCGTATCCGACTTTATACTGGCACAGTTAATGGATGCCAGCGTCAATGGGGTGAGTGCCGCCATCATGGGTGATTGAGTTAGATGGCCTCACCTTTATTTTTTCTTACCCTTCTTCTTCATCCCCTCATCCCCAGAAGAAGAAGAAAGGGCAGGACCACTTTTGCCTCTTTTTTTGGACTCACTCGGGTCCATATGGTCCCCGTCTCCGTCTGACCCCGGTCTAGCCCTGACCTCCGAGGAAGGTGCCTCAACAGGATAGGGCCCAGTTCCCCCGAGAGGCTCTTTCTCCCTGGGCACCTCGCCCTCACCTTCCCCCTCCAAGGAGGGGGAGGAGATGTTATCAAGGACGAGGTACCGGTTTGAAAGGTCAACCAGAGGGGGGGCAGTCAGGCTTCCGCTTGGGACCCGGCCCGCAGTACGAGGGAGAGAGGGCTTGCACCTTTTCTTTCTCCCTTTCCTTTTGCCCTTGTCTTTCTTTTTGGCCTTCTCTACACTCTCCTCATCCACACTTTCATAGTGGGAGGAATCGGAAGAGTCGGCCATATTGCCTTCCTCTTCGCCCAGTCTCCTGATCTCCTCATCCAGCACATCCTCCTCCAGGGCTTCAGTAATTTCAGGGCCAGCTTTAGGAGCAGGGGCCGGAGCTACCCCCGTCACTTGGGCACTCTCCAGCTCCCTACTCCTCCTCCGATTTTCCTCCCACCTTAGTTTGGTGGGGCCCTTCCTCCTCACTAGCCCTGGTGCGCCCCCATCCCTACTCGTACCCTCTCCAGCCAAGGCAACTTCACAGCTCTCCCCAGCCGGAGCGGCCGCCGCACGGGCGAAGGCGCTAGGACAACGGCTAAAAGGATGCCCAAGGACACCACACAGATGGCAGCGGATCTGCCTACAGGATGCGGCCAGATGACCCACCCCACCACACAAAGCACACACCTGTACAGTACAGGCTGCGCTAAAATGGGTGGGGCTACCGCACCTGTGACAGACCTTAGGCTGCCCCTGGTAGAAGACCTGGATCCTGTCACGTCCAAGGAAGGCGGCTGACGGAATGTGGGCAACCATACTCCCTGAGCGCCTGAGTTTGACGGAAAACGTCCAGGCCCCGGACCAGATCCCGTGCTCATCAAAGTTTTTCTTGGGCATGTCCGTCACATCCCCATACCGACCGAGCCAGGTCATGATGTCGTAACAAGTAAGTGACTCGTTACGGGTCAAAACGGTCACCTTCTTGACTGAGTTCTGACGGGAAATTGCCTTTACGGCAAAATCCCGCCAGCCGGGCTCGTTCTTCGCCACCTCGTAGTTTGATCAGAAGAGTTCGAAACCCTCTGGCCGAACGAAACTGACGTCAAACTCGGACGTACCGTAGGGGTGGATCAGGGCAAAGATGTCACTCGCCCTGAATTCCATCTGGAGGAGGAGCTCAACCACTTTAGCGCGAGGTGGGCACGCATCCTCACCCCCCCAAATCAGACGGACCACATTCCTGCGGTTATTGTCCTGCCCGGTTGTCGGGAGGGACCAGACCACCTCCCCATTCTGCTCTCAGAAAGCCCCCAAACCGTGCCTCTCTATCCAGAAAGACAGGTCGACCTCACTCCTTCCCTCTACCTGGATCGACCTGTCGCCCCTACGCAGAGCCTCCAGGAGGCGCTGTTGCAAGTAACCCCCGGGGACGGACGGAGACGGGGACCCCCCTGGACCCCCGGCAGTGACATTAGCATAGCTCCTAGGAGCAGTCACTGCCGGGGGGGGCAGCCAGGCCAGACCCAGAACCACCATTCACGCCACCACTCACATCACCACTCACATCATCCTTTTTTCCATTCATACCACTACTCCCACCAACATTCACTCCACTGACACTCCTCTCATCCACAACACTACTACACTCAGCATTTTCACTCATACCCTGCCTAACTGATTCTGGGCTGGCTGGAAATTATAGTACTGCTGGCTTTACTAAGTTCTTTTTTTCCAGCTTGGCTGCTGCTGCTGCTGACGATGGCTCCTTCTCCTGACTGGGCAATGACGCCTCCTGAGTCTGGGGCTGCCCCCCCATGCGCACCCCAGCTCCTCCCACGGCGCCATTGCCGAACACTGATCCCGGCACCGGGACACTCCCCCCCCCTCACAGGGGAGTGCCCCGCAGTGCCCGAAGAACAAACCTTACTCGAGGGACCGCCCCCCGAGCACACGGACTCAACGCTCTCTGGCGCCCGGACACTCCCCCCCCCCCCCCCCCCCCCTCACAGGGGAGTGCCCCACGGCGCCAGTAGTGCCCACAGTACTCGGGGAACCGCCCCCGAGCACATGGCAGCGTAACTTGCCTCTGGCACTTGGACACGCCGCCTGCCACCCTGGGGCGGTCCTGCAGTGCCAGAGCTGCCCGGCATGAGCCCATCCTGCCCTTCCCTACCGACAGGATGGGTGGGCTTCACAACTATTGCACCCTTAGCCTTTCCTGACGCCATGCTGTACCCCCCATGCTGGCCCCGCTCCACCACAGGAACGGGGTCTGGCAGTTTGGGGGAGCCTGCAGCCTGAACCAGCTTTGCAGCTGGCCCAGACTGCTGGAAGGGGACAAATACATATTGCACCGTCTCCTTTGTCTTGCGCTTCTTGGCCTTCTGCTTTACCACCACATCCTTACACTCTTCATCGCCAAAGGTGAAATTCTGGAGGTGGGCTGGGGACTCTTGCATCATAATAGCTCTCAATAGACCCCCAGCCTCACCCTCCACGTCATCCTCCTCGCTCTCACTTGGTGGTAGTGCCACCTGTCCAGCCTCAATATAGCTGTCCTGGGTCTGGGTGTCACAGGGAGTAGCTTCAAGTTCCGCACATTGTGCACTTTCCTCCATCACATCTTCACCACCATCCTCACTATGTTCACCGCCACTACTCTCCCCATCATCCACCTCCACCTTACCTGGGGATTTCATGGCGGCAAACCGATCGCTATTGATCAGCTTCTCCTTGAAGAGACCGCTCCCCTCCAGTATCTCCGCTCTCCTCGCCTCCAGCTTCACAATCTCGCCCTTCAGGGATGTTATCCTTCTCTTCAGTTCTGGCTTGCTCTTTCTGGATCTGGTGCTCATCAGACTCTGGGCCGCACGCAGATCCTCTCTGGCCATCCTCAGCTCCTTGCCGCTCTGCTCATACTCCGCAAACCTTGCGGCCATGCGGGAGCAGTACGTGGAACTGGACTCTCCAGGCCCACTCTCCGACCACATCTCCACATTGCTTTTCCGTGCCCCTCTTCCACCTGTGGATCTCTGGCTGGTACCCGTAGCCTGGGAAGCAGAGCCTGCATTTCTGCAGACTCTACCAGATCTTCTCCCGGCCGGAACAATGGCTGTTGAAGTTTTCACTCCACTCCCCGCCAGCCTAGAACGGGAAGTGGAGCCATGAGGCTCCATTGCAGGAGGCTCTTCCCCAAAAATCTGCCACCTTCCTGGGAAAGCAGGTGGAAAAAATCATCCTCTCTCCACTGGAAGTCTGGAGTCTCAGGAGCTCAGCAACACACAGACCTAGTGACCACACCCTCCAGAGCTGGACTCACTATTCTGCTGGTGAGGTCACTGTGTACATACATTACATTACTGATCCTGTACTGATCCTGAGTTATATCCTGTAAATCTTTTTTATTAGAAAAATGTAAATCATAACAAACACAAAACCAGCACAACTTTGCCATAACTGAAAACAACAACATAAAATAACATAAACTCAAACTTTACATTTCAAATAAAAGAACATAAATCCTGCCTAACCGGCCAGCCCAGTTTTCCCTAGAAAATACTAGAGACACACCTTACATAACCGAATATCTAACAACACTCACATGCATACTCAACTTGCATTACCAAAAAAGAAACATAAAAATAGCACTATTTAGCTGTAACTAAAAAAACACCCAAACTTGGGAAAACACACACAACAAGGACTCCCACTACACCCCATTAATTTAATGTATATATATATATATATATATATATATATATATATATATACACACATACTTTTTTTTTCCTCCTAATTGTTAAGAAGGAAAATTAAATCTATAACTCAAAAACACCCAAACTTGGGGAAAAGAAGACCTAGACCAAAGAAAAACGAAATCCACTACGGGATACAAAAATACCAAAGAAAAATTACTTACAAAAATAACAACTGGTTCGACTGCCATAATATAAGATAAAAAAAATTATAACATATTATACATATAGAATATATACACTATATACACCTAAATATACAGAAACACACCTACAAATACAATAAAACAACCTACACTAAACTGTCCCTTCACCCATACCACCCGCCCTCCTGTACATGGGTCAAAGTCCATACAGTTCATAGTCCTCAATATCCAGTTCATAACTGACCCATGCCAGGTCACCAAAACAAACAACCACCACCACCCACAAATACACCCTCCCAACCTAGAACTCCTCCCAACCAACTTTATCATTATCAGCATTACAATATACATAAACAAACAATACAACCCACTTTAGGCCCAAGTTCGGTGCCTGTAAGCCCTTCATAACCTTAACATCTGAAAACAAAACAAAAAGCTATGGTGCACATGCATTAGCCCACCACCAGGAAGAAGGATGGCAATCCTGATACATACAAAATATTTACATTCTTTCCCTAACTGCACCCTACCTCTCTCCCTACCATTATCCCTAAAAATAAACTGACCCTACTATCACCCTAACCCTGTCCCTACATCACTGTCCCTAACCAAATCAAGGGTACTCTACCCAAAAGGTCTAGTACCTAGGGCACATCAAAAGAAAACCCTCTCCATAGGAGAGAAACCTTACTGGTACCAAGACTGCCATACTCCAAAGACCTGATCTTCCCAAGGTCACCAGTGATGTTCCTACAGACCTCCACCTCGGAGAGGACTTTCCGCTGTGTAGATACTAAACACTGTGCATTCCACGTGTAGTACCTAACCACTAAACTGACTAAGAATAAAGTGTTCCGATCACGGCCACCCAGGGTCCTGAATGCCCCATAAGCCCACTCCGGATAGGTAAGGCCGGCAAGTTGACTCCAGCCGATGGAAGCGCCCACCCGATTGTATACCCCTATATTAAAGGGACAATGAAGCAGGAAATGGTCCATGCTTTCCAGCATGTCCCCGCACTCTTCTCGGGGACACCCCCGGTCATCAGATCTCCTACACTTCAAATTGTCCGTCACATATAGCTTCCTCTGAAAGCAGCGCCAGGCCAAGTCCCAAAACTTCTGGGGGATCCTTTTTATGTTTAAATGATACAACCCCACCCTCAGATCCCGACCTGGGCAGTCCCTGAGCGCCAGAGGCTTCTGGAAGTGGGTCAACAGAACCCGTTTGTCAAGGAACTGCCTTGACTGAGTCCTGATCTCCCACACTCCCAGACCCCACCGACGTATCGCCTTCAGAGTCGGGGTAGCGTAAGCCGGAAGATATCCATGGGGCGTACGGAGGTCCTTCACTTGCCCTCCTGTCGCCCATTCCTGGAAGAAAGGCCGAAACCATTCCCTGCAGGAGAGTACCCACGGAGGAGCCCTCTCTGACCAGAGGTTCGAGATGTTAGTTTTCAAGAAGGTGTTCGTTAAGAACACCACAAGGTTTACCATAGATAAACCCCCAAGTCTCCTCGTGTGGTACGTAACCTCCCTCTTGACTAGGTTCATCCTGTTCCCCCATAACAGTTGGAAAAACAGGCTGTAGATCCTAGTATAGTAAGCCTCTGGCAAGATACATACGCTGCCCAGATAGATAAACAAGGGGAGCAGGTACGATTTGATCAGGTGTACCCTTTCCCTGAGGGTCATAGACCAACCCTTCCACTGGTTCACCTTCTGAGTGGCATCCTGGAGCTTACCATCCCAGTTTTTGGTGGGATAATCATCCTGGCCGAATGTGATGCCCAGAACTTTTGCTGACTCTTGGGGCCCTGGAAGGGTGTCCGGGAGATCAAACGTGGGATCTCCCCTCCCAGCCAAAGACTTTCGCACTTATCCCGGTTGATCTTAGACCCGGATGCCTCCGAGTAGCGTTCCACCTCCGACATCACCACATCAACCTCCTCTCTCGAGGACACGAAAATGGTGACATCATCAGCGTACGCCACTACTCTCTGGGCAACATCCAGCTCCGCCAGACTCATCCCGACTCCCGCCAACGGCCCACAATCTACCCTCCGGACGAAGGGGTCGATTGCGAACACGTATAAGAGCGGGCTCAAAGGACAACCCTGACGGACTCCGGACCCCACCTCAAAAGAGTGGCCAGACCAATCGTTCACCAGCGGGAAACTCTCTGCCCCTGTATACAAGATCTTAAGCCAATTAACAAAAGTACACAGTAAGCCATATCTCAGGAGGACGGACCAGAGGTAGTCATGGTTCACCCGATCAAATGCTTTGGCCTGATCCAGGAACAGCAAGTACCCCTTCCAGAGACCCGCACTACTCCGCTCCACTGCCTCCCTGACACTAAGGACCGCACTTAAGGTGCTTCAGCCTGGAACAGAGCAGTGCTGGGCCCCCGAAAGGAGCCGGGGTGCAAACTTTACCAGCCGATTAAACAGTATCTTGGCCAGAAGCTTCCTGTCCGTATTGAGAAGAGCTATGGGCCTCCAATTCTCAATACGGCTGGGATCTTTACCCTTTGAGAGAAGAATCAGGGCTGACCTCCTCATTGACTTTGGTAGAGTGCCCAAGGAGAGACACTCATTGAATACCTCAGTCAAGAGGGGAGCTAAAGATTCCTTAAAGGTCCTGTACCACTCGGATGTTAAGCCATCCGGACCTGGCGACTTCTTGGGGGCAAGCCCCTTGATTGCCAGTCTCACTTCCTCTTCCCTGAGTTCTTCTGCCAAAACATCAAGAGAGGGGTCTACCCCTGGCTCAGGAGTGGTTTCAGCCAGGAAAGCGGACATCCTGTCTCGATCTAGATCCTTCTTTCCCAAGAGGTGCGAGTAGAAGGATCTGACGACCTCCAAGATTCCTGATCTGGACCGATTCAGAGATCCTGTACTATCGATCAGTCCTGAAATGACTTTACTACTCACTGACATCTTACAGTTTCTGTAAGGGTCGGGCGAGCGGTATTTCCCGAAATCCCTCTCAAAACCAAAGATGCGTGCCTATCGTACTGACACCTCATCAGCAAGGATTTCACTCTGGAGATATCCTCTCGGCTACCTCCAGTCGAAACAAGAAGTTCGAGTTTCCTCCTCAGTCCCTGATACAGGCGATACCTGTTCAGGGACCTGAGGCTCGAGAGCTGGCGGAAGAACCCCGCAACCCTCTTCTTGAATATCTCCCACCACTCTGACTTACTACTACAAAGGTCCAGTAAAGGTACCTGACTCTGAAGAAAATCCTCAAAGGACTGTCTTACCTCCGCTTCCTTCAGGAGGGACGAATTCAGCTTCCAATAACCTTTACCCATCCCGTCTCTGAAACATTCAAGGAAAAATAAATCATACAGTGATCGGAGAACTCCACCTCAACCACGGACACTGCGGAAGAGACGGCTTCCTCCTTCAAATAAAACCTGTCATTCTAGACCTGCAGCTAGCTCGATGATAGGTGAAACCCGCGTGGCCTGAGGGGCTCCGGATGTGGGCATCCTCTAGGCGAGCTTCCCTAACTATACTATTGAGAGCTATGCTATCATAAGCCAACCGATCATTGGAGCCTCTCCTATCTTGGGATCTCGTGACAGTATTGAAATCCCCTCCAAAGATCACCTGTCGGCTTGTAAAAAGAAAGGGCTTAATCCTCATAAAGAGATCTTTACGGTCCCACTTGGTTTGCGGGGTGTAGATGTTAATAAGCCGGAGCTCTTGCCCCTTCATGAGGACATCTAAGATCAGGCACCTCCCCATTTCTAACTCAATAACCCGTCTGCATTCAACAGGAGCGGTAAAAAGGACCGCCACCCCACTATACGGCTCAGTCGCAAGAGACCAGTGGGAGGGCCCGCGCCTCCACTCTCTCCTGGCTTTTACCAGGGAGGCTAGATCTGACAACCTGGTCTCTTGTAAAAATGTCGACATCAACACGGCCGAGAAAATCAAAAGCTGCGAATCTAGCCGTATCAGACTTTATGCTGGCACAGTTAATAGATGCCAGCGTCAATGGGGTGAGTGCCGCCATCATGGGTGATTGAGTTAGACGACCCTAACACCCTCATTTCTGCTTTTTCTTCACCCCCTCATCCCCAGACGAGGAGGCTTCCTTCTCTTTGGACCGTTTTTTTGATTCTGACAGGTCCATTTTTGAATCCCCATCTCCACCTGGCTCCGGTTTGGCCCCATCCCCTGAGAAAATTGCCCCATCAGGACAGGGCCCAGTTCCCCCTGGAGGCTCCCCCACTTCAGGCACCCCATCCTCGACCCCCCCCCCTCCAAGGAAGGGGAGGAGATGTCTTCAAGGACAGAGTACCGATTAGACAGATCAATCAGAGGGGGGGGGGGGGGGCAGGTAAGCTTCCACTTGGGACCTGGTCCGTAGCACGGGGACTAGAGGGCTCCGACCTCTTCTTTCCCCCTTTATTGTCCTTCTTTTTTGGCCTCTCTTCACCCTCCTCATCCACACTTTCATAGTGGGAGGAATCAGAAAGATCGGCCTTGCTGCCTTCTTCTCTACAGATTCTCCTCATTTCCTCATCCAGCACATTCTCCTCCAGGGCCTCAGCAGTTTCAGGACTATCCTCTGGAGCAGGGCCAGAAGCTACCCCTGCCACATGGGAACTCTCCAGTTCCCTGCTCCTTCTCCGATTAGCCTCCCGCCTCAGCTTGGCTGGACTTTTCCTCTTCACTGACCCTGTTGCACCTTCACCCGCACTCGTGCCCTCCCCAGCTGAGGCAACATTACTGCTGTCTCCAGCCAAGGTGACCGTCGCACGGGCAAAGGCGCTAGGACAACGGCTGAAAGGGTGTCCTAAGACACCACACAGATGACACCGGATCTGCCTACAGGATGCGGCAAGATGACCTACCCCACCGCACAGTGCACAGACCTTCACGGTACAGGCTGCGCTAAAGTGGGTGGGGCTGCCACACCTGTGACAGACCTTGGGATGCCCCTGGTAGAAAACTTGGATTCTGTCTCTCCCAAGAAAAGCAGCTGATGGGATGTGGGCAACAGTGCTCCCCGAACGCTTCAGTTTGACGGAAAACGTCCAGGCCCCAGACCAGATCCCATGTTCGTCAAAGTTCTTTTTGGCATGTCCGTCACATCCCCATATCGGCTGAGCCAAGTCATGATATCATAGCAAGAGAGTGACTCGTTACGTGTCAAAACGGTCACTTTCTTGACCAAATTCTGACAGGATATCGCCTTTACGGCGAAATCCCGCCAGCCGGGCTCGCTTTTCACCACCTCATAGTTCGACCAAAAAAGTTCCAAACCCTCTGGCCGAGCGAAGCTGATGTCAAACTCGGAAGTACCGTAGGGGTGGATCAGGGCAAAGATGTCACTTGCCCTGAATTCAATCCGGAGGAGGAGCTCAACCACGCTTCCCCAAGGCGGACACGCATCTTCGCCCCTCCACACCAAACGGACCACATTCCTATGGCCACTTTCCTGCCCGGATGTCGGGAGGGACCAGACCACCTCCCCGTTTTGTTCTCGGAAGGCGCCTAAGCCGTGTCTTTCTATCCAAAAAGACAGGTCAACCTCACCCCTCCCCTCTACCTGGATCGACCTGTCTCCCCTACATAGAGCCTCCAGGAGGCGCTGTTGCAAGTGACCCCCAGAGCCAGATGGAGATGGGGATCCCCCGGCAGTGACGCTGGCATAGCTTCTGGGAGAAGCAGCCACTACCGGGGGGGGCAGTCGAACCAGAAACCAAACCAGGACCCTTATTCTTGACAGAAACATCAGCCATAACACCTCTCTGTGCCATTCCACTACCGCTCCTCACCTGCATTTCACTAGCACCCCTCTCTTGCACTCCACTTGCACCCCTCTCCTGCACTCCACTTGCACCCCTCTCTTGCACCCCTCTCTTGTACCCCATTTGCACCCCTCTCTTTCACTCAACTTGCACCCCTCTCTTGCACCCCTCTCTTGCACTCCACAAGTTCCCCCCTCATCCACACTGCTACCACAACTCCTCCCATGCACACCACCATAATTCACATTTTGCACATTACCATTTTTGTTCTCACTTTCACTCTTGCGGACACTCTCCCTTGGTGTGTTACAGACTGGGCTGGCTGGGTCTTTTGCATGTTTAATGGCTGCCGGTTTCAGAATTGGCGCTGCATAGTTCTTTCTTCCCGTCTCTTGGGGTGCAGACACACGCTCCTCCTCTGACATAGGTGGCCGCGCCCCCTCGCAAAATGACTGTCCCTCCGGACTCACTCCCGCTACACCTGCTACAGCCGACGCACAGGGAACCTCCCCCTTTACAGCGGAGTGCCCCCTGGTGCCAGAACCAGTACCAACCGCGTCACCTAGGGGACCGCACCCTGAACCAACAAGGTCTGGTGCCCGGACACTCCCCCCCTCACAGGAGAGTGCCCTGCAGCGCCAAGACCTGTACCGCCCACTTCAACCGAACGGGTGAATCTGCCGCCATTTTCTGGTGACTGGACACCCTCCCCCCTCACAGGAGGGTGCCCTTTTTTTTCTATAGCACCCACGGCCATTTTGGGTGCACTACTGTATCCCCCATGCTGGCCCCGCTCCACTACAGAAACGGGGTCTGGCAGGTTGGGGGACCCAGCACCCTGAACCGACTTTTCAGCCGACCCAGACTGCTGGAAAGGAGAAAAGACAAACTTCACTTGTCCCTCAGTTTTCTTTCTTTTCTTGCCCTTTTTTTTATTCCTCCTCTTCTCTTCTGGGCCCAAATCGTCTCCAAAAGAAAAATTTTCTAGACGGGTGGGTGACTCCTGCATTACAATCGCCCGCAGGAGACCCCCGTCTGCCAAGCCGCTGCCTTCACCGCAGTCACTGCCATCATCCTCCTCACTGGAGAGAGGTAAGGCCACCTGAGTCGGGTTTATATAGTCTGCACTCAGGGTAAGTGGGGGGTCAGGGGTAGCAATGGTGGCACATACAGTGTCCATATCCCCCTCACTCACATTGCCCTCCTCACCTCCATCACCTTCCTCCATCTCCTCCTCCTCACTGCGGCAATCCTCATCTTGCTGACTTTCACAACCTCTGGAGGCCCTCATGCTGGAGAATCTCTCTTCATGAATTAGCTTCTCACCAAGAAACCCAGCACCCTCCACAATGTCCGATCTCCTCCTCATAAGCTCCTCCACCTCTTTCCTCAGAGACCTCACCTTGGTGTTGAATGCTGATCTCTTTGCCTTAGGTGCCTGATCTGCTTGATAGATGGCAAACTTTAGATCTTCTCTAAGGCCACGAAGCTGCTTTCCAAGCTGTTCATATTCAGCCATCTTCGCCTGGATTCTTGATCCAAAGGTCGCCAGGGATTCTCTGTTCCCCTTTACCCCCCATTGCTGGGGTTGTGAGGATCCAGAGACGGCTGCCTTCACTGCACTCCTCTGCCTGGAAGAGCTTCTTTTCCTTGCAGGGCTTTTGCTGGAGGCTTTGCAGCTCCCAGCTGAGGACGGGGGAGGGGGCACCACATTACTGCGAGCCCTGGTTGTTCTCCTAATTCCGTCCTGATTATTGGCCGTGGCATTTTCCTTGGCACCCCCCGCCGGCCAGATATGGGGAGTGTAAGATGATGCTCCAGATCCCCTGGGCTCCATAGCAGGAGAACCTACCCAGGTGTATGCCACACACCTGGGGAGGGGCGGAAGGAAATCACTGCTTCTGTGGAAGTCTCAGGAGCTCAGCAGAACACAACCTCTCTCCAGAGCTGTACTCACTATTCTGCTTGTGTGGTCACTGTGTACATACATTACATTACTGATCCCGAGTGTGTGTGGGATGGAGGTGGGGGATCGGGGGGCCCAAAAAAAATTGCTTGCCCAAGGTCCAATCAAAATTAAAGATGGCCATGTGTGTGCCGCTGGCGCTGCATTGCGCTGCCGCTCGTGGGCCCCTTACCGAGAATTGTGTGCCGCTTCGCTGCTGCTCGGGGGCAAAAACAAATGTAAGAATTACCTACAGATGCTTTTCATAAGTCCATAGAAAATGCCTATGGCAGTACATATCAGTATGGGCGGAGTAATTTGTGATGGGTGGGGTATATTGGCATGGGTGTGGCATACCTTGTGGAGGTGGAGCTTAGGGGCCTCCTCAAAAAATCTCGCAGGGGGGCCTCCAAATTTATTGTTACCCCACTGCTCCAGCTGTTGCAAAACAACAACTCCCAGCATTTCTGGACAGCCACTGACTGTCCAGGCATGCTGGGAGTTTAGCAACAGCTGGAGGCACCCTGTTTGGGAATCACTGGCGTGGAATACCCCTATGTCCACCCCTGTGCAATCCCTAATTTAGTCCTCAAATGTGCATGGCGCTCTCTCACTTCGGAGCCCTGTCGTATTTCAAGGAAACAGTTTAGGGCCACATATGGGGTATCTCCGTACTCGGGAGAAATTGCACTACAAATTTTGCGGGTCTTTTTTTCCTTTTACCGCTTGTGAAAAGGAAAAGTTGGGGGCTACACCAGCCTGTTAGTGTAAAAAAATTACATTTTTTACACTAACATGCTGGTGTTGCCCCATACTTTTTATTTCCACAAGCGGTAAAAGGAAAAAAACAGACCGCCAAAATTTGTAACGCAATTTCTCCTGAGTACGTAAATACCCCAGATGTGAGCATAAAATGCTCTGCGGGCTCACAACAAGGCTCAGGAATGAGAGCGCACCATGTACATTTGAGGCCTAAATTGGTGATTTGCACAGGGGTGGCTGATTGTACAGCGGTTCTGACAAACGCAAAAAAAAAAAATACCCACATGTGGCCCCATTTTGGAAACTACACCCCTCACCGAACGTGACAAGGGGTATAATGAGCCTGAACACCCCACAGGTGTTTGACGAATTTTCATTAAAGTTGGATGGGAAAATGAAAAAATATATATTTTTTCGCTAAAATGCTGGTGTTACCCTAAAATTTTCATTTTCACAAGGGAAAATAGGAAAAAAGCCCCCCCAAATTTTTAACCCCATCTCTTCTGAGTAAGAAAATACCCCATATGTGAATTTAAAGTGCTCTGCGGGCGAACTACAATGCTCAGAAGAGAAGGAGTGCCATTGGGATTTTGTAGAGAAAATTTGTCCAGAATTGAAGGCCACATGTGTTTACAAAGCCCCCATAGTGCCAGAACAATGGACCCCCGACATATGTGACCCCATTTTTAAAACTACACCCCTCACTTAAAGTAATAAGGGGTACATTGAGAATTTACGCCCCACATGTGTCTGACAGATTTTTGGAACAGTGGTCCGTAAAAATAAGAAAAATTTAATTTTTCATTTGCACAGCCCACTGTTCCAAAGATCTGTGGGGTGTAAATACTCACTGCACCCCTTATTAAATTCTGTGAGGGGTGTAGTTTCCATAATGGGGTCACATGTGGGGGGGGGGTTCACTGTTCTGGCACCACGGGGGGCTTTGTAAACGCACATGGCCCTGACCATTCCAAACTAATTCTCTTTCCAAAAGCTCAATTGAGCTCCTCCTCTTCTGAGCATTGTAGTTCGCCAGAACTTTCACAGAAAGAAAGCCGTTCACTGCGGCATCTTGGTCATTAGATCGGTCAGCCTGGTCCCAACCGGAGTGGTTGTGGTGCAAAACTGTGCAGCTAGGAAAAAACCACCAGTAAGTGCCCGCTGCATTCACCAGCACAGAAAGCCATATATGCCAACAGAAAGCCGCCACATAAATGCTGCCCGTGTTGTATGCCGCAACTATGCAAATATATCTAGCACAGCCTGCAGTCTGTTCACACCTATTGTGAAAACATTCATTTCAGCTGGGATTACACTTGGC
>NC_079192.1:88723652-88804725 GCF_029499605.1 Hyla sarda
CATGCTGGGAATTGTACTTGGTAACTGCACCTCCCAGCATTGCATTCCTTCAAAGAATGCAATGCTGGGATTTGCAGTTACCAACTATAATTCCCAGCATGCCCTGATACAATATATGGTGACCAAAACTACAACTCCCATTATGTTGCACTGGGGGTGCTGTGTGTGAGTGTGTGGGGGGGGGGGTGCTGTGTGTGTGTGTGGAGGGGGTGCTGTGTGTGAGTGTGGGGGGGGGGGGTGCTGTGTGTGAGTGTGGGGGGGGTGCTGTGTGTGTGTGGGGGGGGGGGTGCTGTGTGTGTGTGTGAGGTGCTGTGTGTGAGTGTTTGAGGGGTGCTGTGTGTTTGAGGGGTGCTGTGTGTTTGAGGGGTGCTGTGTGTTTGAGGGGTGCTATGGGTGCTGTGTGGGGGATTGCGTACATAATACATACATAATATAAAATACATACATAATACATAAAAAAAATTAAAAAAATGTTTATTTCAGCTCCCGGGTCGGTGCTGTAGTAGTTTTTAGTATATTTGCTGGTATAAGAGCATGGACTGCAGAGAGTGGGCCAGAAGTATAGTATATAGTATAGTAGAAGAGCACGGACTGCAGAGAGGGGGCCAGAAGTATAGTATATAGTATAGTAGAAGAGCACGGACTGCAGAGAGTGGGCCAGAAGTATAGTATATAGTATAGTAGAAGAGCACGGACTGCAGAGAGGGGGCCAGAAGTATAGTATATAGTATAATAGAAGAGCACGGACTGCAGAGAGTGGGCCAGAAGTATAGTATATAGTATAGTAGAAGAGCACGGACTGCAGAGAGTGGGCCGTGTCCCGTGTATCAGAACAAAGGAAAAAAGAAAGTTGCCTCTTTCAAGGTGCTTGTAGTATTAAAACATCAAACCTTTAATCTGTATGCATTAAAAATAGAAAAAGGTGACATCAATCATTAAAGAGAAATGAAACACCAACACGTTTTGAGCAAAATGTCGCTCTTAATCATGGCTATATATAGCCCAAAACGCACTGGAGTTTAACTTTTCTTTTATGATGTCCACCTTTTTCTATTTATAATGTTTACAGATTAAAGGTTTGATGGTTTAATACTACAAGCACCGTTATCCTTGGAAGAGCTGGAGGAAACTTTATTTTTTCTTTTGTTCTGATTCATAATACATATATACATACATCATACATACACACATCATACGTGCATAACCTACACATATATATATATATATATATATATATATATATATATACACACACACACATACATACATAATGCATAAATACATACTATATGCATACAAACATCATACATATATAATACATGCATAATACATACATATGCACACCATACATAATACATACACAAATCCATTATATATACATAGACATCATACATAAATACATCATACATACATAACATACAGTACATACATAACATACATATATATGGTATGTATGATGTGTAGTGTTGCTCGCGAATATTCGCAATTCGAATATTATTCGCGAATATCGCATATTCGCGAATTCGCGAATTTCACGAATATAGCGCTATATATTCGTAATTACGAATATTCGTTTTTTTGTTTGTTTTTTTTCTCTTCACAGCACACATTACAGTGATCACCCCTCTCTGCTTCCAGCTTGTGTGGTGTAAAGAAGGCTCTAATACTACTGTGTGAGACTGCCGGACGAAAATTCGCACATGCGAAAATTAGCATATGCTAAGTTTCGCATATGCGAATTTTCGTATGCTAATTTTGTATATGCTAATTTTCACATATGTTAATTTTCGCATACGCGAATGTTCGCATATGCGAAAATAAAACGAGAATATAACGAATATGCGAATATTCGCGAATATATGACGAATATTCGTCCATATATTCGCGAATATTCGCGAATTCGAATATGGCCTATGCCGCTCAACACTAATGATGTGTGTATGTATGATGTATTTATGTATGATGTGTGTGTATATATAATGGATTTGTGTATGTATTATGTATGGTGTGCATATGTATGTATTATGCATGTATTATATATGTATGATGTTTGTATTTATGCATTATATATATATATATATATTAAACATACATAATGCATAAATACAAACATCATACATATATAATACATGCATAATACATACATATGCACACCATACATAATACATACACAAATCCATTATATATACACACACATCATACATAAATACATCATACATACATAACACACACCATACATACATAATACACACATCCCACCCCCCTCCCGTCCTCGGTCTGTGCACTTTTCTTACCTGCGGCAGCCATGTTGGGGTCAGAGGCCGGGCACGTCCACTCCCATCTGCAATGGACACTCGGTGCCAGGAGTTGCGGCCAGGATCATCCCAGGAGGTGTAAGCAGACGTGCGCAGCTGCGGGGCAGCCCCTGCGTCTGCAGTTAGCGCTGCAGTGTGCGAGGCTGGGGAAGGGGGAGGAGCGGCCCGGAGGAAGGGGATAGAGCGGCCGGAGGAAGGGGGGATAGAGCGGCCCGGAGGAAGGGGGGATAGAGCGGCCCGGAGGAAGGGGGGATAGAGCGGCCCGGAGGAAGGGGATAGAGCGGCCCAGAGGAAGGGGATAGAACGGCCCGGAGGAAGGGGGGATAGAGCGGCCCGGAGGAAGGGGATAGAGCGGCCCAGAGGAAGGGGATAGAACGGCCCGGAGGAAGGGGATAGAACGGCCCGGAGGAAGGGGATAGAGCGGCCCAGAGGAAGGGGATAGAACGGCCCAGAGGAAGGGGGGATAGAGCGGCCCGGAGGAAGGGGATAGAGCGGCCCAGAGGAAGGGGATAGAGCGGCCCAGAGGAAGGGGATAGAACGGCCCGGAGGAAGGGGGGATAGAGCGGCCGGAGGACGGGGGATAGAGCGGCCTGAGCCGCAAATAAAAAAAAATGCATTTTTAAACATCCGGTGTGCCCGGAAAGTCTTTCAGGGCACACCGGATGTTTAAAAATGCATTTTTTTAAAATTTGCGGCTCCGGCCAATCTATCCCCCGTCCTCCGGCTGGTGATGTCGGGGATGTGCGGTGGGGCTGGGGTTTAGTAGTGAGGGGAAAAAAAAAAGACCTGCAGCAGCGGGCCGCGGCTGCGGTGATTAGGGTGTGCCTGTGCACACCCGGCACACCCCGTGCGCACGCCTATGACCTTGTGTCCTTAGGTCTCATTTACACGGATGGATCCCCAGCATATTTTACGCTGCGGATCCCCCGACAATGCACACATCGCGGCTGCTTTCGGCCTAGTTCAGAGAGCAGGAGGAGCGGCCATGATGTGCGCGAGTATACACATCAAAGCGTGTCTGCTCGTAGCGGAGGATTGCCGTTATGAGCAGGCACTGATAGAGGCAGCATTGTAGGGTCCATTGTCGAGGGATCCGCAGCGTAAAATACACTGTGGATCCACCCCTGAATGAGCCCTTAGGATACGCTCACACATACAGGATCTGCTGCATATTTTCTGCAGCTGATTTTGCTACCTATTGAAGCTAATGGGTTGCAAAATCAGCTGCACAAAATATGCAGCAAAAATATGCAGCAGATCCTGTACATGTGAATGTACCCTTAAGGGGTTAATGATAAACTAGCAGTGTGTTCACATGTTGTCCTTCCAGAGGGGTCACTTTCCCTCCTCCAGTGTCCACAGGTCACCAACAGGACACATTACCAGAACAATTTATGGAAAAATCGCGGCAAAAATTGCGCTGTTTTACCGCGATTTACGAAAAATCGCGGTAAAAGCGCGCAATTTTTGCCGCGATTTTTCACAAAAATTGTTGTGATAATGTGGCCTGTTGGTGACCTGTGGACACTGGAGGAGGGAAAGTGACCCCTCTGGACTGCTACCATACACATTACTCAGCCCCGGGTTATACTGCTGATCAGGGGGGAGAGAGGGAGAACACGGGACATCACTCACCTCACATGAAGCGGCCGCTTTGCTGTGTGACCTTTCAGCTCTTGGCCCCTCCTCTCCTGTGCTGGGGGCGGAGCCATCAATGTATCATGACATCCCTATTTATTTTAAATTGGGGCCAAAGGGGGGGGCACGGCCTGACCTAGGGGGGGCCATGGCCCCCTCTGGTCCCCCTCTAGCGACGCCACTGCTTGCTAGGGGTCATACGGTTGCAAAGGATCAACTTTTGGGTACATGAACTGTCCCTTAAAGGGGTACTCCGCCTCTAGATATCTTATCCCCTATGTAAAGGATAGGGGATAAGATGTCTGATCAATGGGATCCTGCTGCTGGGACCCCAGCAATCTCCATGCAGCAACCAAAATTCTAAATAGTATGTTTAGCTCACTGGTTCCTGTGGTGGGATTCGTGACATCATGCCACACCTTCTTGTGACATCACACCACCTCCCATAGACATAAATGGAAAGGGCGTGGCGTGAGGTCACGACCCGCACCACGAGAACCCAGAGTTCTAAATATATTATTTGGAACGCCGGGTGCTGCATGAAGATCGCGGGGGTCCCAGTGATCAGTCATCTTTTGTCCTATCCTTAAGGTAGGGGATAAGATATCTAGGGGCGGAGTACCACTTTAAGGAATTAGAGAGTGTAGGCATGCCTTACAAGCAGGTAGAAAAAGAACAGCTGGGAGAAATGACAGGACACGAAGCAATGTTTGGCTGGGACCGATTTTGGGTGTGTTCTGGCCAATTAAAGGAGAACTATGGCAAAAATTTACTTATCCCCTATCCATGGTTTATGGGATAATTAGCTGATCGTGGGGGGTCCCCCTGCAATACCTGGGATGAGACCCGTCGCTCAGTGAGAAGCGCTCGCTGCAGACGTCAAATCTCAATTTCCCTGGACCCCCCCTTCCTTCATGTCCACCACAGACGCCCCCAGACTGCTGTCTCTTACAGAGTTTTATGCCCAGAAATGGTTGGCTACTCACTTTGTCAGTAGATTCTCATCCTAAATATGAAGACAATCGGGGAAATGTACCTGTGGAGAGGAAATGTTGTCCAGTTGCTCTTAGCAACCAATCAGATTACTTCTTTTATTTTTCAGAGGTCTTCTCAAGAATGAAAGAAGCAATCTGATTGGTTGCTATGGGCAACCTGATGAAAACATCTTTTTTTTCTTTAACAACTACAGTACTACAACTCCCATTGTAGTGTGTCTGTTCAACCTGTGCCTCCTCCAACCCTAACACTTAGGGGGGCATAGACGGACCACACTGGGGGTTGTAGTACTTTCATTTTTACAGTTCCCCTATAACTCTGCAGCTTTGGTAGAAGTATGAGGCTCAGCCTTAGAGTCAGTGTATCTGGCTGCTCCAGTGTTCTTCTCTTTTACAGCCTGGACCCTGTTCTCCTCCACACTGGTCCCTGTGGTCCGGTCAGATGGTTCTGGACTGGGGCTGAACGGTTGCTTGAGGGATTTAGTGGCAGATTTTTTTGGGACTTCAGTTGTTGGATGACCTCTCTCTTCAGTGGCTGCTGATATTCGTAGTGCAGAATTTACAGGTGTTACGTAAAAGGGGTACTCCGGGGGAAAACATTATTTTATTTTTTTAAATCAACTGGTGCCAGAAAGTTAAACAGATTTGTAAATTACTTCTTAAAAATCTTAATCCTTACAGTACTTATCAGCTGCCGTATGCTACAGAGGAAGTTGTATAGTTCTTTTCGGTCTGACTACAGTGCTCTCTGTGAGTAGGAGCAAATCTCCATAGTAAACTTCTCCTACTCTGGACAGTTCCTGACATGGACAGAAGTGTCAGCAGAGCACACTTCCTGTAGTCCAGAGAAGTTCAGTGTGTGCAGCGAGCGGGTGTGTCCCTTTCTGAGCTCCTCCAGACTTCCAGAGGCAAAGCAGGTGTTACATCAGCCTTTCCCATGAGCGTGGTAGGCTCCTCAGGAGAGCCTCCCTGCATGGAGTCTCGGGCCTCCACTCCTCGTTCTTCCAGGCTGGCGGGGAGTGGAGAGATAACTGCAACAGCCAATGTTCTGGCCGGAGGAAGAAGATCTAGCAGAGTCTGCAGCAATGCAGGCTCTGCTCCTCCGGCAACGGTTGCCAGCCAGAGATCTGGTGGAAAGAAGGCGAGGAGGAAGACCATTGAGATGTGGGCAGAAAGAGGGCCCAAGGAATCCAGCGAGACCTTCTGTTCCCGCATGACAGCACGCTTTTCAGAGTTTGAGCGGTGTGGTAAGGAGCTAAGGTTTGCCAGAGAAGACCTGCGCGGGACTCAGAATCTGGCAAAATCTGGGTCCAGGAGGAACAAGCCAGAGCTGAGGGAAAAAAGCACAGCCCTGAAGGCTGAGATAGAAAAGCTGGAGGAGAGGAGGGCCGAGATCCTGGATGGGAGCAGTCTTTTCCGGGAAAAGCTGGTGAATGGAGACCGGTTTACCGCCATGAAATCCCCAGGTAAGGTGGAGGTGGATGATGGGGAGAGTAGTGGCGGTGAAGAAAGTGAGGATGGTGGTGATGAGGAGGAGAGGGTGGAGGGACATGCTGTGCCTGTGGCTGCTCCCTGTGACACCCAGACCACCCAGGACAGCTACATTGAACCGGCCCAGGTGGCGCTTCCTTCCAGTGACAGCGAGGTGGATGATGTGGAGAGTGAGGCTGGGGGCTTATTGAGGGCTATAGTCATGCAGGAGTCCCCAGCCCACCTCCAGAATTTTACTTTTGGGAATGAATTATGTGATGATGTGGCAGTGAAGAGGAAAGCTAAGAAGCAAAAAACCCAAGAATCTGTACAATATGTGTTCGTTCCTTTCCAGCAGTCTGGGCCAGCTGCAAAGCTGGTTCAGGCTGCTGGGCCCCACAGACTGCCAGACCCCGTTTCTGTGGTGGAACGGGGCCAGCATGGGGGGGTACAGCATGGCGTCAGCAAAGGCAGAGGGCGCAATAGATGTGAAGCCCACCCATCTTGCCGGTAGGGAGGGGCAGGATGGGCTCATGGTGGGCAGTGGCGAGGCAAGCTATGTTGCCGTGTGCTCGGGGGGCGGTTCCCCGAGTGCTATGGGCATTACCGGTGCTGCGGGGCACTCCCCTGTGAGGGGGGGGAGTGTCCGGGTGCCGGTGGAGGAAAGTGGTAGGTCTGTGTGCTCAGGGGGCGGTCCTCCGAGTGCTGTGTATTCTGTGGGCGCTGCGGGGCACTCCTCTGTGAGGGGGGGGGAGTGTCCGGGCGCCGGCATCATCCACAGAACCCGTGCGGTCGGGAAAAGTAGGTGCTGGCACTGTGGGAGGAGCTGGGGTGCGCCCGGAGGGGCAGCCCCAGACTTCGGAAGTGACTTCAGCTATGAACAAAAAACTATCAGCATCGACCACGGCAGCTAAGCCAGAAAAAAAGAGTGTAATAAAACCTGCAACACTACAAGTCCCAGCCAGTCCCAGAAACTGTTAGTCAGGATAAGAGTGCTGGATGGAAGAATGCTGAGTGTGGAAGTGTCGTGGATGAGAGGAGTGTATGTGGCAGAGTTAGTGGAGTGAATGATAGTGGGAGTAGTAGTTTTATGGATGGGAAGAAAGATTTTGAGAGTAGTGGTGTGAATGGTGTTATTAGTGGTTCTTGGTCTATTTCTGGGTCTGGTCCGGCTGCCCCCCCGGTAGTGACTGCTCCTAGGAGCTATGCCAATGTCGCTGCCGGGGGTTCAGGGGGGTCCCCATCTCCATCCGGCTCTGGAGGCCTCTTGCAACAGCGCCTCCTGGAGGCTCTACGCAGGGGTGACAGGTCGATCCAGGTAGAGGGAAGGGGTGAGGTCGACCTGTCTTTCTGGATAGAGAGGCACGGTTTGGAGGCTTTCCGAGAGAGAAATGGGGAGGTGGTCTGGTCCCTCCCGACACCCGGGCAGGACAATAACCATAGGAATGTGGTCCGTCTGATTTGGAGGGGCGAGGATGCGTGCCCACCTCGCGCAAAAGTGGTTGAGCTCCTCCTTCAGATGGAATTCAGGGCGAATGACATCTTTGCCCTGATTCACCCCTACGGTTCGTCTGAGTTTGACGGCAGTTTCGTTCCGCCAGAGGGTCTTGAACTGTTCTGGTCGAACTACGAAGTGGCGAAGAACAAGCCCGGCTGGCGGGATTTCGCCGTAAAGGCGATTTCCCGTCAGAACTCTGTCAAGAAAGTGACCGTTTTGACCCGTAACGAGTTGCTTTCTTGTTATGACATCATGACCTGGCTTGGTCGGTATGGGGATGTGACGGACATGCCAAAGAAAAACTTAGATGAGCACGGGATCTGGTCCGGGGCCTGGACGTTTTCCGTCAAACTCAAGCGTTCAGGCAGTACGGTTGCCCACATTCCGTCAGCCGCCTTCCTTGGACGTGATAGGATTCAGGTCTTCTACCAGGGGCAGCCTAAGGTCTGTCACAGGTGTGGCAGCCCCACCCACTTTAGCGCAGCCTGTACTGTGCAGGTCTGCGCTTTGTGTGGTGGGGTGGGTCATCTGGCCGCATCCTGTAGGCAGATCCGGTGCCACCTGTGTGGTGTCCTCGGACACCCTTTCAGCCGTTGTCCTAGCGCCTTCGCCCGTGCAGCGGCCGCTCCGGCTGAGGAGAGCTGTGAAGTTGCCTCGGCTGGGGAGGGTATGAGCAGGGATGGGGGCGCAACAGGGCTAGTGAGGAGGGAAAAGGGCCACGCCAAACTAAGGCGGGAGGAAAATCGAAGGAGGAGTAGGGAGCTGGAGAGTGCCCAGGTGGCAGGGGTAGCTCCGGCCCCTGCTCCTGAAGCTGGCCCTGTAACCACTGAAGCCCTGGAGGACGTGCTGGATGAGGAGGTCAGGAGGCTGCGCAAAGAGGAGGGCAATATGGCCGACACTTCCGATTCCTCCCACTATGAAAGTGTGGATGAGGAGAATGGAGAGAGGCCTAAAAAGAAAGACAAGGGCAAAAGGAAAGGGAGAAAGAAGAGGTCAGAGCCCTCTGTTCCCTGTACTACGGACCAGGTCCAAAACGGAAGCCTAATTGCCCCCCCTCTGATTGACCTGTCAAACCGGTACCTCGTCCTCGATACCATCTCCTTCCCCTCCTTGGAGGGGGAAGGTGAGGGCGGGGTGCCCAGGGAGAAGGAGCCTCTGGGGGAACTGGGCCCTGTCCTATTAAGGCTCCTTCCTTGGAGGGCAGGGCTAGACCAGGGCCAGACGTAGACGGGGATCAAATGGACCAAACTGAATAAAAAAAAAGAACTAAGAGTGGTCCTGCCCTCTCATCTTCTTCGGGGGATGAGGGGGCTAAAAAGAAGGGAAAGAAAAAGTAAAGGGTGTGGCCATCTAATTTAATCACCCTGTATGGCGGCACTCACCCCATTGACGCTGGCATCTATTAACTGTGCCAGCATGAAGTCAGATACGGCTAGATTCGCAGCCTTTGATTTTCTCGGCCGTGTTGAAGCCGACATTTTCTTTTTACAGGAGACCAGGTTGTCAGATCTAGCCTCCCTGGTAAAAGCCAGAAGAGAGTGGAGGCACGGTCCCTCCCACTGGTCTCTTGCGGCTGAGCCGTATAGTGGGGTGGTGGTCCTTATTACCGCTCCTGTTGAATGCCGACGGGTTATTGAATTAGAAATGGGGAGGTTCCTGATCTTAGATGTCTTCATGAAGGGACAAGAGCTCCGGCTCATTAACATCTACGCCCCGCAAACTAAGCGGGGCCGTAAAGATCTCTTTATGAGGATTAAGCCCTTTCTTTTTACAAGTCGGCAGGGGATCTTTGGAGGGGACTTCAATAATGTCACGAGGTCCCAAGATAGGAGAGGCTCCAATGGTCCGCTGACTTGCGATAGTGTGGCACTGATTAGCATAACTAGAGAAGCTCGCCTAGAGGACGCCCACATCCGGAGCCCCTCGGGTCATGCGGGTTTCACCTATCATCAAGGTAGTCGCAGGTCTAGGATAGATAGGTTTTATTTAAAGGAGGAAGCCGTCTCTTCCGCAGTGTCCGTGGTTGAGGTGGAGTTCTCCGATCACTGTATGATTTTGTTTTCCCTGAATGTTTCAGAGACCCCCCGGATGGGAAAAGGTTATTGGAAGCTGAATTCGTCCCTCCTGGAGGAAGCGGAGATAAGACAGTCCTTTGAGGATTTTCTTCAGAGTCAGGTACCTTTACTGGACCTATGTAGTAGTAAGTCAGAGTGGTGGGAGATATTCAAGAAGCGGGTTGCGGGGTTCTTCCGCCAGCTCTCGAGCCTCAGGTCCCTGAACAGGTACCGCCTGTATCAGGGTCTGAGGAGGAAACTCGAGCTTCTCGTCTCGACTGGAGGTAGCCGAGAGGATATCTCCAGAGTGAAATCCTTGCTGATGGGGTGTCAGTACGATAGGCACACATCTTTGGTTTTTGAGAGGGATTTCGGGAAGTACCGCTCGCCCGACCCTTACAGAAACTGTAAGATTTCAGTGAGTAGTAAAGTCATTTCAGGACTGATTGATAGTACAGGATCTCTGAATCGGTCCAGATCAGGGATCTTGGAGGTCGTCAGATCCTTCTACTGGCACCTCTTGGGGAGGAAGGATCTAGATCGAGACAGGATGTCGGCTTTCCTGGCTGAAACCATTCCTGAGCCAGGTGTAGATCCCTCTCGTGATGTTTTGGCAGAAGAAATCAGGGAAGAGGAAGTGAGACTGGCGATCGAGGGGCTCGCCCCCAAGAAGTCACCAGGTCCAGATGGCTTAACATCCGAGTGGTACAGGACCTTTAAGGAGTCTTTAGCTCCCCTCTTGACTGAGGTATTCAATGAGTGTTTCTCCTCGGGCACTCTGCCGAAGTCAATGAGGAGGTCAGCCCTGATTTTTCTGTCAAAGGGTAAAGATCCTAGCCGTGTTGAGAATTGGAGGCCCATAGCTCTTCTCAATACAGACAGGAAGCTTCTGGCTAAGATACTGTTTAATCGGCTGGTGAAGTTTGCACCCCGGCTCCTTTCGGGGGCTCAGCACTGCTCTGTTCCAGGCCGAAACACCTTAAGTGCTGTCCTTAGTGTCAGGGAGGCAGTAGAGCGGAGTAGTGCAGGTCTTTGGAAGGGGTACTTGCTGTCCTTGGATCAGGCCAAAGCATTTGATCGGGTGAACCACGAGTACCTATGGTCCGTCCTCCTGAGATATGGCTTACCGTGTACTTTTGTTAATTGGCTTAAGATCTTGTATGCAGGGGCAGAGAGTTTCGCGCTGGTGAACGGGTGGTCTGGCCGCTCTTTTGAGGTGGGATCCGGAGTCCGTCAGGGTTGTCCTTTGAGCCCGCTTTTATACGTGTTCGCAATCGATTCCTTCGTCCGGAGGGTAGATTGTGGGCCGTTGGCGGGAGTCGGGATGAGTCTGGCGGAGCCGGCTGTCACCCAGAGAGTGGTGGCGTACGCTGACGATGTCACTATTTTCGTCTCGATGTGGTGATGTCGGAGGTGGACCGCTACTCGGAGGCATCCGGGTCTAAGATCAACCGGGATAAGTGTGAGAGTCTCTGGCTGGGAGGGGGGGATCCCACGTTTGATCTCCCGGACACCCTCTCAGGGCCCCAAGAATCAGCAAAAGTCTTAGGCATCACATTCGGCCAGGATGATTATCCCACCAAAAACTGGGATGGTAAGCTCCAGGATGCCGCTCAGAAGTGGAAGGGTTGGTCTATGACCCTCAGGGAAAGGGTACACCTGATCAAATCGTACCTGCTCCCCTTGTTTATCTATCTGGGCAGTGTATGTATCTTGCCAGATGCTTACTACACTAGGATTTACAGCCTGTTTTTCCAACTGTTATGGGGGAACAGGATGAACCTAGTCAAGAGGGAGGTTATGTACCGCACAAGGAGACTAGGGGGTTTATCTATGGTAAACCCTGTGGTGTTCTTAACCAACACCTTCTTGAAAGCTAACATCTCAAACCTCTGGTCAGAGAGGGCTTCTCCGTGGGTACTCTCCTGCAGGGAATGGTTTCGGCCTTTCTTCCAGGAATGGGAGACAGGAGGACGAGTGAAGGACCTCCGTACGCCCCATGGATATCTTCTGGCTTACGCTACCCCGACTCTGAAGGCGATACGTCGGTGGGGTCTGGGAGTGTGGGAGATCAGGACCCAGTCAAGGCAGTTCCTTGACAAACGGGTTCTGTTGACCCACTTCCAGAAGCCTCTGGCGCTCAGGGACTGCCCAGGTCGGGATCTGAGGGTGGGGTTGTACCTTTTAAACATGAAAAGGATCCCCCAGAAGTTTTGGGACTTGGCCTGGCGCTGCTTTCAGGGGAAGCTATATGTGAGGGACAATTTGAAGTGTAGGAACTCTGATGACCGGGGATGTCCCCGAGAAGAGTGCGGGGACACGCTGGAAAGCATGGACCATTTCCTGCTTGATTGTCCCTTTAATATAGGGGTTTACAACAGGGTGGGTGCTTCCATCGGCTGGATTCAACTTGCTGGCCTTACCTATCCGGAGTGGGCTTATGGGGCATTCAGGAACCTGGGTGGCCGAGATCGGGGCACTTTATTCTTAGTTAGTTTAGTAATTAGGTACTACACGTGGAATGCAACAGAAAATCCTCTCCGAGGTGGAGGTCTGTAGGAACATCACCGGTGACCTCGGGAAGATCAGGTCTTTGGAGTATGGCAATCTTGGTAACAGTAGGGCTTCTCTCCCATGGAGAGGGTTTTCTTTTGATGTGCCCTAGGTACTAGACCTTTTAGGTAGAGTACCTTTATTTTGGTTAGGGACAGTGTTATAGGGATAGAGATAGGATGAGAATGGAGGGATAGGATTAGGGAGAATTGTAGGGGGAGTTAGGGAAAGAGTGTAAAATTATTTTGAATGTATCAAGTCTGCCATCCTTCTTCCTGGTGGAGGGCTAATGCATGTGCACGCTAGCTTTTTGTTTTGTTTTTAAGCTGATATGGTATGAAGGGCTTACAGGCGACCAAACTTGGGCCTAAAGTGGGTTGTGGTTCAGTGTGTATAAGTTTGTGTATAAGTTGGTTGGGAGGAGTGCTAGGTGGGAAGGGTGTGCTTGTGGGTGGTGGTGTTCATCTTTGGGGGACCTGACATGGGTCAGTTAAGGACTGGACTTTGTGAACTGTAAGAACGGTATGGACTCTGACCAATGTACAGGAGGGGTGGTGTGGGTGAGGGTACAGTTTTAGTGTAGGGTTTTTCCTAGGGTTTTCTATTGATTTTGTAGGTGTTTTCTGTATTGCATATATTTTGTTTATATTATATTTTATTTATATAGTAAATTTTGTAATTTTGTACCTATATTGTGTTATATCTATATTGTTTCATGTTATAGCGTTATGGTAGCCGGATCAGTTGTTGTGTTGATATGTGGTTTATTTTGTTTATTTCAGTTATTTGGTCTGTTTTATGTTTTCTTTGGTATTTTCATTAGTCCCGGATAGAGGATACAGTTAATTTGGACGTTTTGTAAGTGAATGTATGTGTGATATGATTATTTTTATTATTATTATTATTACGATATAAAAAAAAAGTTTGTAATTTTTTTATTTATTTATTTTTTATTTTAATATATGAGAAGATAAAATATATATATATATATATATATATATATATAGATTAAAAAAATATAAAAAATGTAAAAAATAAATTAAAAATATATAAAAAAATAAAATGTAAAAAAACATATAATAATTATTTTTTATTTTATTTATTTATTTATTTATTTTTTAGGTGTGCTTGCTACTTTTCTGTTTAGTTTTCTTGTTGCGTGTTCCCAAGTATGGATGGTTTTGAGTTATAGTCGGGTAATGATAACTTTTATGTTTATATTTTGACAAGCCAAGTTGTGCTATTTTATTTATTTATTTATTTTTCTTATGTTCATTTTCGGTAAGCGTGTGAGTGTTTGATTAGATATTTTGGGCATATTTTAACCCCTTCAGGACCAAGCCCATTTTGGCCTTAAGGACCAGAGCGTTTTTTGCACATCTGACCACTGTCACTTTAAACATTAATAACTCTGGAATGCTTTTAGTTATCATTCTGATTCTGAGATTGTGTTTTCGTGACATATTCTACTTTAACATGGTGGTAAATTTTTGTGGTAACTTGCATCCTTTCCTTGTGAAAAATCCTAAAATTTTATGAAAAATTTGAAAATTTTGCATTTTTCTAACTTTGAAGCTCTCTGCTTGTAAGGAAAATGTATATTACAAATAAAAAAAATTTTTATTCACATATACAATATCTCTACTTTATGTTTGCATCATAAAAGTGACGAGTTTTTACTTTTGGAAGACACCAGAGGGCTTCAAAGTTCAGCAGCAATTTTCCAATTTTTCCCCAAATTTTCAAACTCACTATTTTTCAGGGACCAGTTCAGGTTTGAAGTGGATTTGAAGGGTCTTCATATTAGAAATACCCCACAAAAGACCCCATTATAAATACTGCATCCCCCAAAGTATTCAAAATGACATTCAGTCATCATTTTAACCCTTTAGGTGTTTCACAGGAATAGAAGCAAAGTGAAGGAGAAAATTCACAATCTTCATTTTTTACACTCGCATGTTCTTGTAGACCCAATTTTTGAATTTTTACAAGGGGTAAAAGGAGAAAATGTATATTTATATTTGTAGCCCAATTTCTCTTGAGTAAGGACATACCTCATATGTCTATGTAAAGTGTTCGGCGGGCGCAGTAGAGGGCTCAGAAGGGAAAGAGCGACAAGGGGATTTTGGAGAGTATGTTTTTCTGAAATGGTTTTTGGGGGGCATGTTGCATTTAGGAAGCCCCTATGGTGCCAGAAGAGCAAAAAACCCTCACATGGCATACCATTTTGGAAACTAGACCCCTTGAGGAACATAACAAGGAATAAAGTGAGCCTTAATACCCCACAGGTGTTTCACGACTTTTGCATATGTAAAAAAATTATTATTTTTTTTCACTAAAATGTGTATTTCCCCCCCAAATTTCAAATTTTTCCAAGGGTTAATAGCAGGAAATACCTCCCAATATTTGTAACCCCTTCTCTTCTGAGTATGGAGGTCCCCCATAAGTTGAACTGAAGTACACTACGGGCGAACTACAATGCTCAGAAGAGAAGGAGTCATATTTGGCTTTTTGAGAGCAAATTTTGCTCGGGGGGCATGTTGCATTTAGGAAGCCCCTATGGTGCCAGAACAGCAAAAAAAACACATGGCATACCATTTTGGAAACTAGACCCCTTGAGGAACGTAATAAGGAATAAAGTGAGCCTTAATACCCCACAGGTGTTTCACGACTTTTGCATATGTAAAAAAAAAATATTTTTTTTCACTAAAATGTGTGTTTCCCCCCAAATTTCACATTTTCCCAAGGGTTAATAGCAGGAAATCCCCCCCCCAATATTTGTAACCCCTTCTCCTCTGAGTATGGAGGTACCCCATAAGTTGACCTGAAGTGCACTATGGGCGAACTACAATGCTCAGAAGAGAAGGAGTCATATTTGGCTTTTTGAGAGCAAATTTTGCTCGGGGGGCATGTCGCATTTAGGAAGCCCCTATGGTGCCAGAACAGCAAAAAAACCTCACATGGCATACCATTTTGGAAACTAGACCCCTTGAGGAACATAACAAGGAATAAAGTGAGCCTTAATACCCCACAGGTGTTTCACTACTTTTGCATATGTAAAAAAATAATTATTTTTTTTCACTAAAATGTGTATTTCCCCCCAAATTTCACATTTTTCCAAGGGTTAATAGCAGGAAATACCCCCCAATATTTGTAACCCCTTCTCTTCTGAGTATGGAGGTAACCCATAAGTTGACCTGAAGTACACTACGGGCGAACTACAATGCTCAGAAGAGAAGGAGTCATATTTGGCTTTTTGAGAGCAAATTTTGTCGCATTTAGGAAGCCCCTATGGTGCCAGAACAGAAAAAAAAAAAAAAACACATGGCATACCATTTTGGAAACTAGACCCCTTGAGGAACGTAATAAGGAATAAAGTGAGCCTTAATACCCCACAGGTGTTTCACGACTTTTGCATATGTAAAAAAAAAATATTTTTTTTCACTAAAATGTGTGTTTCCCCCCAAATTTCACATTTTCCCAAGGGTTAATAGCAGGAAATCCCCCCCAATATTTGTAACCCCTTCTCCTCTGAGTATGGAGGTACCCCATAAGTTGACCTGAAGTGCTCTATGGGCGAACTACAATGCTCAGAAGAGAAGGAGTCATATTTTACTTTTTGAGAGCAAATTTTGCTCGGGGGGCATGTCGCATTTAGGAAGCCCCTATGGTGCCAGAACAGCAAAAAAAAAAAAAAACACATGGCATACCATTTTGGAAACTAGACCCCTTGAGGAACGTAATAAGGAATAAAGTGAGCCTTAATACCCCACAGGTGTTTCACGACTTTTGCAAATGTAAAAAAAAAAAAAAAAATTTCCACTAAAATGTGTGTTTCCCCCCCAAATTTCACATTTTTGCAAGGGTTAATATGTGAAAATACCCCCCAAAATTTGTAACCCCATCTCTTCTGAGTATGGAGGTACCCCATAAGTTGACCTGAAGTGCACTATGGGCGAACTACAATGCTCAGAAGAGAAGGAGTCATATTTGGCTTTTTGAGAGCAAATTTTGCTCGTGGAGCATGTCGCATTTAGGAAGCCCCTATGGTGCCAGGACAGCAAAAAAAAACACATGGCATACCATTTTAGAAACTAGACCCCTTGAGGAACGTAAAAAGGGGTACAGTGAGCATTTGCCCCCCACTGGTGTCTGACAGATCTTTGGAACAGTGGGCTGTACAAGTTTTCATTTTCACGGACCACTGTTCCAAAGATCCGTCAGACACCTGTGGGGGGTAAATTCTCACTGCAACCCTCACTACATTCCCTGAGGGGTGTCGTTTCCGAAATGGGGTCACATGTGGGTTTTTTTTTTTTTTTGCGTTTGTCAAAACCGCTGTAACAATCAGCCACCCCTGTGCAAATCACCTCAAATGTACATGGTGCGCTCTCCCTTCTGGGCCTTGTTGTGCGCCCCCAGAGCACTTTGCGCCCACATATGGAGTATCTCCGTAGTCAGGAGAAATTGCGTTACAAATTTTGGGGGGCTTTTTTTCCCTTTTACCTCTTGTGAATATGTAAAGTATAGGGCAACGTCAGCATGTTAGTGTAAAAAATTAAAAATTTTGGGGTCTAACATTCTGGTGTAGACTCCAACATTTCCTTTTCATGAAGGGTTAAAGAAGAAAATACCCCCCAAACCTTGTAACGCAATTTCTCCCGAGTACGGCGATACCCCATATGTGACCCTAAACTGTTGCCTTGAAATACGACAGGGCTCCAAAGTGAGAGCGCCATGTGCATTTGAGGCCTAAATTAGGGATTTGCATAGGGGTGGACATAGGGGTATTCTACGCCAGTGATTCCCAAACAGGGTGCCTCCAGCTGTTGCAAAACTCCCAGCATGCGTGGACAGTCAAGGGCTGTCCGGCAATACTGGGAGTTGTTGTTTTTCAACAGCTGGAGGCTCTGCTTTGGAAACAGTGGTGTATCGGATGTTCTTATTGGGGGAGGGGGGCTGTGTAGGGGTATGTGTATATGGCACACAGGTTAGGAAACACTGAGTTAGAAACAGACAATGTTTCCCAACCAGTGTGTCTCCAGTTGTTGCAAAACTACAACTCCCAGCATGCCCAGACAGCTGAAGGGAATGCTGGGAGTTGTAGATCGGACATCTGAAGGGCCAGATGTTGCTGAACTAAAACTCCCAGCATTCCTGGACAGTCAGTGCATACTGGGAGTTGTAGTTTTGCAACAGCTGGAAGAGCACAGATTGGAGACCATTATACAATGGTCTCCAAACTGGGGCCCTCCAGATGTTGCAAAACTACAACTCCCAGCATGCATGGTCTGCTAGTGCATGCTGGGATTTATAGTTTTGCAACAGCTGGAGGCACACAGGTTAGGAAACACTGAGTTAGAAACAATGTTTCCCAACCATTGTGTCTCCAGTTGTTGCAAAACTACAACTCCCAGCATGCCCAGACAGCTGAAGAGCATGCTGGGAGTTGTAGTTCGGCAACATCTGAAGGGCCAGATGTTGCTGAACTAAAACTCCCAGCATTCCTGGACAGTCAGTTCATGCTGGGAGTTGTAGTTTTGCAACAGCTGCAAGAGCACAGATTGGAGACCATTATACAATGGTCTCCAAACTGGGGCCATCCAGATGTTGCAAAACTACAACTCCCAGCATGCCCAGAAAGCCAAAGGCTGTCTAGGCATGCTGGGAGTTGTAGTTTTCAGACTCCTAGAAGCAGCAGTGAAGATCTTCACTGCTGCTTCTGAGGACCATGTACTTACCTGCCGGTCCCGTCGCTGCTCGTCAACGTGGCCGGTCCCGGGCTGCTCCTCGGTCCCACCGCTGGTTCGGGTAAGGCCGCCGGTCCCCGCGTGTTCCCCCACCTATGCCGCGAGCCCCCGCAGCCATCGTCCCCCGTTCTGCCTGACTTCCAGGGGCGGTCAGTGCGGGGGATCTGAACTTTCACCCTAGATCACTGTGATTGGTCCACAGGGACCAATCACAGTGATCGCTGACCAGGACCATCAATGGATGGTCCTGGGGGTGAAGCAGAAGTTGTCCCCTGCTGGAAACAGCGGGACTTCTGCCAGTTAACCCGGCGATGCGCAACTGAATGTCATTTATAAACGTCGGGATGCGCGAACGCACTGCACAACCCGGCGTTTATATATGACATTCTGCGGGAAGGGGTTAATATCTTAGTATTTTAGTATCTTAGTAAAGCTGGGCTGGCCGGTTAGGCAGGGTTTTGTTTATGAGGTTTTGTTTTTGGTTCTAGAGTATTTCTTATTTATGTTATAGCTGGTTAAGCTTGCTTTGTGTTTTGTATTTGATAAGTTTTTGTATTTTTCTAATAAAAAGAGTGTCAGCAGAGAGCACTGTGGTCAGACTGGAAAGAAATCCAAAAAGAAAATAACTTCCTCTGTAGAATACAGCAGCTGATAAGTATTGGAAGGATTAAGATTTTTAAATAGAAATAATTTACAAATCTGGCAAATTTCCCCAACCTCAAGGTTAGTGTTTAACCACTTAAGGACCTAGGGCGTTTGGATACACTTTGACGTCCTGGTACTTAAGGACCCAGGGCGTATCCATACGCCCGTGGGAATTTCAGTCCCCGCCGCGCGCCGGGCGGGGACCGGGCCGGGGTGACTGCTGATATCAATCAGCAGGCACCCCGCGCAAATGCCCAGGGGGGTCATCAGACCCCACCCCCGCCCATCGCTGATCGGCGCAAATCGCAAGTGAATTCACACTTGCGATTTGCGCCGATTCCGGGTCATACGGGTCTATTGTGACCCGGTGACAAGGAATAGAAGGGGGATTGCAGTTGTTTAAGACACCCACGATCCCCCTGTAGGCATAGGAGTGAGGTGGCAGGGTTGCCACCCCTCCTATCCTTGCTATTGGTCTGCTATTGATCGTCAGAGGCGACGACCAATAGCAGACCGGGGGCGGGGGGGGTTAACTTTTGTTTTCCCCGTCTTGTCCACCCACAATAGGCGGGGCAGAACGGGGAACTGAAGGGGACCGGGCGCCGACGTCCACTTACCCGTCCGGAGGCTGTGGCGACGTTGATCGGCGGCCGGCGTCATGTGCTTCTGAAGAGGACGGCTCCCGGGATGGTATGGAAGCCGGTAAGTTGATCTGGAGGGCTACAGTCTGAGACTGTGGTCTCTAACTGTAGCCCTCCAGATGTTGCAAAACTGCAACTCCCAGCATGCCCAGACAGCTGTTTGGGCATGCTGGAATATGTAGTTTTGCAACAGCTGGAGGGCTGCAGTTTGAGACCACTATACAGTGGTCTCTAAACTATATCCCTCCAGATCTTGCAAAACTACAACTCCTAGCATGCCCACATAGCTGTTTGTTGTCTGGGCATGCTGGGAGTTGTAGTTTTGCAACATCTGGAGGTCCACAGTTTGGAGATCACTGTGCAGTGGTCAAAAAACTGTAGCTCTCCAGATGTTGCAAAACTGCAATCCCCAGCATGCCCAGAAAGCAAACAGCTGTCTCGGCATGGTGGGAATTATAGTTGGGTACCTCCAGCTGTTGCATAACTACATCTCCCAGCATGCCCTTCGGTGATTAGTACATGCTGGGAATTGTAGTTTTGCAACAGCTGGAGGCGCACTGGTTGGAAAATACTGAGTTAGGTAACAGAACCTAACTGAAGGTTTTCCAACCAGTGTGCCTCCAGCTGTTGCAAAAGTACAACTACCAGCATGCACGGTCTGTCAGTACATGCTGGGAGTTGTAGTTTTGAAACAGCTGGAGGTTTGACCCCCCATGTGAATGCACAGGGTACATGCACAAAGACAGGTTTACAGTAAATTTCCTGCTTCAAGTTTGGGCTGCGGCAAATTTTTTGCCGCAGCGCAAACTCCTAGCGGGAAATTCACCGTAGCACGCCAGTGTGAATGTACCCTAAAAACACTACACTACACTAACACATAATAAAGGGTAAAACACTACATGTACACCCCCTTACACTGTCCCCCCCCCCCCCAATAAAAAATTAAAAACGTCTTGTACGGCAGGGTTTCCAAAACGGAGCCTCCAGCTGTTGAAAAACAACAACTCCCAGCATTTCTGGACAGCCACTAACTGTCCAGGCATGCTGAGAGTTTAGCAACAGCTGGAGGCACCCTGTTTGGGAATCACTGGCGTAGAATACCCCTATGTCCACCCCTGTGCAATCCCTAATGCGCATGGCGCTCTCTCACTTCGGAGCCCTGTCGTATTTCAAGGAAACAGTTTGGGGCCACATATGGGGTATCTCCGTACTCGGGAGAAATTGCACTACAAATTTTGGGGGTCTTTCTTTCCTTTTACCGCTTGTGAAAAGGAAAAGTTGGGGGCTACAACCAGCCTGTTAGTGTAAAAAAATGTAAAAAAAATTTACACTAACATGCTGGTGTTGCCCCATACTTTTTATTTCCACAAGCGGTAAAAGGAAAAAAAGACCCCCAAAATTTGTAACGCAATTTCTCCTGAGTACGGAAATACCCCAGATGTGAGCAAAAAAATGCTCTGCGGGCTCACAACAAGGCTCAGGAATGAGAGCGCACCATGTACATTTGAGGCCTAAATTGGTGATTTGCACAGGGGTGGCTGATTGTACAGCGGTTCTGACAAACGCAAAAAAATAAATACCCACATGTGACCCTATTTTGGAAACTACACCCCTCACCGAACGTGACAAGGGGTATAATGAGCCTGAACACCCCACAGGTGTTTGACAAATTTTCTTTAAAGTTGAATGGGAAAATGAAAAAAAATATATTTTTTCACTAAAATGCTGGTGTTACCCTAAAATTTTCATTTTCACAAGGGAAAATAGGAAAAAAGCCCCCCAAAATTTGTAACCCCATCTCTTCTGAGTAAGAACATACCCCATATGTGAATTTAAAGTGCTCTGCGGGTGAACTACAATGCTCAGAAGAGAAGGAGCGCCATTGGGATTTTGTAGAGAAAATTTGTCTGGAATTGAAGGCCACATGTGTTTACAAAGCCCCCATAGTGCCAGAACAATGGACCCCCGACACATGTGACCCCATTTTGGAACTACACCCCTCACGTAATGTAATAAGGGGTATATTGAGAATTTACGCCCCACAGGTGTCTGACAGATTTTTGGAACAGTGGTCCGTAAAAATGAAAAATTAAATTTTTCATTTGCACAGCCCACTGTTCCAACGAGCTGTGGGGTGTAAATACTCACTGCACCCCTTATTAAATTCTGTGAGGGGTGTAGTTTCCAAAATGGGGTCACATGTGGGGGGTCCACTGTTCTGGCACCACGGGGGGCTTTGTAAACGCACATGGCCCTGACCATTCCAAACTAATTCTCTTTCCAAAAGCTCAATGGCGCTCCTCCTCTTCTGAGCATTGTAGTTCGCCAGAACTTTCACAGAAAGAAAGCCGTTCACTGCGGCATCTTGGTCATTAGATCGGTCAGCCTGGTCCCAACCGGAGTGGTTGTGGTGCAAAACTGTGCAGCTAGGAAAAAACCGCCAGTAAGTGCCCGCTGCATTCACCAGCACAGAAAGCCATATATGCCAGCGGAAAGCCGCCACATAAATGCTGCACGTGCTGTATGCCGCAACTATGCAAATATATCTAGCACAGCCTGCAGCCTGTTCACACCTATTGTGAAAACATTCATTTCAGCTGGGATTACACTTGGCGTGTTTGTCATAAAAAACACCATGCTCGCTGCGGGCACATGTTAGGTTGGAATCAATAGGGTAATATGAAACACCAGACACTAATGGGGGTTTCTTCATCCTTTTATGGTGTTTTTAGGCTATCAAATCTGTGGGATGCCGAGAGCATGTTTTTTTTTTATTTTTGGGGGGGTATTTTCTCACTATTTTTTTTTTTATAGAAATCCTTCAGTCAAATGATGAAAGAATCACATGACTTGTAATGAGAAAAGCCAGAGGGAAAAAAAACACTAAAGAAAAAACACTTCCTATAATAATAATAATAATAATAATGATGATGATGATGATGATGATGATGATGATAATAATAATACACATTGGGACAGATGTATGAAAACCTGTGCAGAGGTCAAGTGGACCAGTTGCCCATAGCAACCAATCAGATTGCTTCTTTCACTTTTCAGAGGCCTTTTTAAAAACTGAAAGAAACTACCTGATTGGTTGCTATGGGCAACTGGTCCACTTTCCCTCTTCCCTGGTTTTGATAAATCTCTAAGACACCCCCCCCCCCCCCCCAGTGCTTTTAGCAAAAATAACACAAAGATAGCTGAGAAAAGACATGAGGGGGAAGATTTTGATGTTTGTTTGTTTTTTTGCAAAAAAAGAAAAAAACATCAAACAAGAATTGTGTTTGTTCCTAGGCTTAGGCTGTGATTAAAAACAACATATAAATGGTGTTTTTCAAAGCCCACATTGCTTTATTTCTGGTGCTTTTCCCCCCTTTCGACAGACATCTATCCAGCTATTGCAAAGCTACAACTCCCAGCCAGTGGCAGATCCAGGGGGGGTGCAACGGGGCAATTGCCCCCCCCCCCGAGATTGCTGCACCCCCGCTCCCTAGCGTGGTGGAGCCGAAGCTGTAAGCTCCGGCTCCACCATTCACTAACCCAGTGTTTTTCAACCACTGTGCCACGGCACACTAGTGTGCCGTGACATAGTGTAAGATGTGCCGTGGGAAAAACACCCGCCGGGTGTTTTTGCCGCGGGACACCTCTGTGTCCCGAAAGATGCTTTTGGGACACAGGGATGCCTCTAAGTCCCTGAGGCCCCGTGTTTACTTTAAAAACGCGGGGACCGCCGGGAGGTAGCGTACGCAGGGACGTCACTGACGTCCCATGCGTGCACCCATAGCAACAATCGCAGAGGACCGGAGCAGCGAGGAGGACGCGCGCTGTCAACTTGGTAAGTGTTTCCAGCGGCGCGTCATCTTTGGTGTTCCGAGCACCGCTCCTCCGGTCCCGGGACCTACTTGTATAGCCGGACCGGAGGAGTGGTGCTCGGAACACCGAAGTGGGGCAGTACACAGGCATACAGCCTTCAGTAATACACTGTATGGCTGAAGGCTGTATGTTTGTGGGGGAACTGCACCTAATGTGGGGGGACTATACTGGGCCTAATGTGGGGGGACTATACTGGGCCTAATGTGGGGGGGACTATACTGGACCTAATGTGGGGGGACTATACTGGGCCTAATGTGGGGGGACTATACTGGGCCTAATGTGGGGGGACTATACTGGGCCTAATGTGGGGGGGACTATACTGGGCCTAATGTGGGGGGGACTATACTGGGCCTAATGTGGGGGGGACTATACTGGGCCTAATGTGGGGGGGACTATACTGGGCCTAATGTGGGGGGGGGCTATACTGGGCCTAATGTGGGGGGACTATACTGGGCCTAATGTGGGGGGACTATACTGGGCCTAATGTGGGGGGGACTATACTGGGCCTAATGTGGGGGGGACTATACTGGGCCTAATGTGGGGGGGACTATACTGGGCCTAATGTGGGGGGGGACTATACTGGGCCTAATGTGGGGGGGACTATACTGGGCCTAATGTGGGGGGACTATACTGGGCCTAATGTGGGGGGGACTATACTGGGCCTAATGTGGGGGGGACTATACTGGGCCTAATGTGGGGGGGACTATACTGGGCCTAATGTGGGGGGACTATACAGGGCCTAATGTGGGGGGGACTATACGGGGCCTAATGTGGGGGGACTATACTGGGCCTAATGTGGGGGGACTATGCGGGGCCTAATGTGGGGGGACTATGCGGGGCCTAATGTGGGGGGGACTATACGGGGCCTAATGTGGGGGGGACTATGCGGGGTCTAATGGGGGGGGACTATGCGGGGCCTAATGTGGGGGGACTATGCGGGGCTTAATGTGGGGGGACTATGCGGGGCCTAATGTGGGGGGACTATGCGTGGCCTAATGTGGGGGGACTATGCGGGGCCTAAAGTGGGGGGACTATGCGGGGCCTAATGTGGGGGGACTATAGGGGGCCTAATGTGGGGGGACTATGCGGGGGCCTAATGTGGGGGGACTATGCGGGGGCCTAATGTGGGAGGACTATGCGGGGCCTAATGTGGGGGGACTATACTGCCAACCTAATGTGGGGGGACTATACTGCCAAACTAATGTGGGGAGACTATACTGCCAACCTAATGTGGGGGGGACTATACTGCCAACGTAATGTGGGGGGACTACCGTATATACTGGAGTATAAGCCGACCCGAGTATAAGCCGAGACCCCTAATTTCAACCCAAAATCCCAGGAAAAGTTATTGACTCGAGTATAAGCCTAGGGTGGGAAATACCTCATCCCCCCCTGTCATCATCCAGACCCGTCATTAACATCCTCATCATCATCCCCTTGTCATCATCCCACACATCCCCCCTTCATCATCCCCTTGTCATCATCCCACACATCCCCTTATCATCCCACACATCCCCCCTTCATCATCCCCTTGTCATCATCCCACACATCCCCTTATCATCCCACACATCCCCCCTTCATCATCCCCTTGTCGTCATCCCACACATCCCCCCTTCATCATCCCCTTGTCATCATCCCACACATCCCCTTATCCCACACATCCCCCCTTCATCATCCCCTTGTCATCATCCCACACATCCCCTTATCCCACACATCCCCCCTTCATCATCCCCTTGTCATCATCCCACACATCCCCCCTTCATCATCCCCTTGTCATCATCCCACACATCCCCTTATCCCACACATCCCCCCTTCATCATCCCCTTGTCATCATCCCACACATCCCCTTATCATCCCACACATCCCCCCTTCATCATCCCCTTGTCATCATCCCACACATCCCCCCTTCATCATCCCCTTGTCATCATCCCACACATCCCCTTATCCCACACATCCCCCCTTCATCATCCCCTTGTCATCATCCCACACATCCCCTTATCCCACACATCCCCCCTTCATCATCCCCTTGTCATCATCCCACACATCCCCCCTTCATCATCCCCTTGTCATCATCCCACACATCCCCTTATCATCCCACACATCCCCCTTCATCATCCCCTTGTCATCATCCCACACATCCCCTTATCATCCCACACATCCCCCCTTCATCATCCCCTTGTAATCATCCCACACCCCCCCCCTTCATCATCCCCACCCCCCTTCATCATCCCCACACCCCCCCCCCCCCTTCATCATCCTCTTCTCATCATTCGCCCTCAGTGGTCTTCAACCTGCGGACCTCCAGAGGTTTCAAAACTACAACTCCCAGCAAGCCCGGGCAGCCATCGGCTGTCCGGGCTTGCTGGGAGTTGTAGTTTTGAAACCTCCGGAGGTCCGCAGGTTGAAGACCACTGCGGCCTTCAACATGCGGACCTCCAGAGGTTTCAAAACTACAACTCCCAGCAAGCCCGGGCAGCCATCGGCTGTCCGGGCTTGCTGGGAGTTGTAGTTTTGAAACCTCCGGAGGTCCGCAGGTTGAAGACCACTGCGGCCTTCAACATGCGGACCTCCAGAGGTTTCAAAACTACAACTCCCAGCAAGCCCGGGCAGCCATCGGCTGTCCGGGCTTGCTGGGAGTTGTAGTTTTGAAACCTCCGGAGGTCCGCAGGTTGAAGACCACTGCGGCCTTCAACATCATCCAGCCCCCTCTCACCCCCTTTAGTTCTGAGTACTCACCTCCGCTCGGCGCTGGTCCGGTGCTGCAGGGCTGTCCGGTAAGGAGGTGGTCCGGTGAGGAGGTGGTCCGGGCTGCTATCTTCACCGGGGGCGCCTCTTCTCCGCGCTTCCGGCCCGGAATAGAGCCGTTGCCTTGACAACGACGCATCTGCGTGGTTGTCAAGGCAACGTGACTATTCTGAGGCCGGGCCCGAAGCGCTTAGAAGAGGCCTCCCCGGTGAAGATAGCAGCCCGGACCACCTCCTCACCGGACCACCTCCTTACCGGACAGCCCTGCAGGACCGGACCAGCGCCGAGCGGAGGTGAGTACTCAGAACTAAAGGGGGTGAGAGGGGGCTGGATGATGTTGAAGGCCGCAGTGGTCTTCAACCTGCGGACCTCCGGAGGTTTCAAAACTACAACTACCAGCAAGCCCGGACAGCCGATGGCTGCCCTGGCTTGCTGGGAGTTGTAGTTTTGAAACCTCTGGAAGTCCGCAGGTTGAAGACCACTGCGGGTGGGGGAGTTCACTCGAGTATAAGCCGAGGGGGGTGTTTTCAGCACGAAAAATCGTGCTGAAAAACTCGGCTTATACTCGAGTATATACGGTATACTGCCAACCTAATGTGGGGGGACTATACTGCCAACCTAATGTGTGGGGACTATACTGCCAACCTAATGTGGGGGAAAATAAGATATATACAAGATAAGATATATGCAGTGTGCATAGGAATTTGTTCATATATATATATATATATATATATATATATATATTTTTTTTTTTTACTATAGTCCGGTCCTCCAAGGAGACAAGTGCAGTAAGTACTGAGTGACAGTGAGACAGATAAATAGATATAGTGCAGTGCGTTTTTTCCCTCTTTTTTTTTGCTCGTCAACCTCGGTAGCGGTGCCCCGCGAAAAAAAAAATTTCCGAGGTGTGCCCCGACCCGAAAAAGGTTGGGAAACACTGCACTAACCTTACACACACGCTGTGAGTACACAGCGTGTGAGCTGCGGGGACGAGATCCACTAAAGGCCGGCGTGATGACGTCACATCATCGCGCCGGCGCCTGGAGGACCCGTCCCTGCGGTCTGCATACTGTAAGTAAGGGTATGCTCAGGGTCCAGGGGATTATGGAAACAGGATATGCGCCACTGTTAGGAGGAGGGGGGTCAGAGAAAAGGGAATATTTAATGAGGGTCTGCAGCAGGGACGTGCACACATAGGAGTGAAAGGGGGCTGGAGCCCCTGCCCTTTTCCTCACCTGCCCCTCTAGTGCCCTCACAAAAGGAGGTGCAGACTCAGGCTGACAAGTGAAGTAAAAAGGATCCATTGCTGGAGATTTGTATGTGGTTTAATGGAGGGTGCTGTGCCCTCCCTGCAGCAAGGGGGCGCCACTCACCCTGTCATTATCTGCCATTTCTTTGCTTCTCTCCACACGGAGGAGACAGGAGCAGAGGAGGCAGAGGGAGGCAAATGGAGGCCCCGCCCACAACATGTCCGGCCACAAACCAGTCTAAGCAGCCCTTACTGTAAGTAACTGTAAATATATGTGAGTGATTGTATGTCAGTGTGTGTGTATATATATATATATATATATATATATATATATATATATATACATATATGTGTGTGTGTCTATCTCTATGTATGTGCAGAGAGGGATGGATGGGGCCTTACTGTAAGTAACTGTAAATATATGTGAGTGATTGTATGTCAGTGTGTATGTATATATATATATATATATATATACACACATATATGTGTGTGTGTCTATCTCTATGTATGTGCAGAGAGGGATGGATGGGGCCTTACTGTAAGTAACTGTAAATATATGTGAGTGATTGTATGTCAGTGTGTGTATGTATATATGTGAGTGATTGTATGTCAGTGTGTGTGTATGTATATATGTGAGTGATTGTATGTCAGTGTGTGTGTGTATATATGTGAGTGATTGTATGTCAGTGTGTGTATGTATATATGTGAGTGATTGTATGTCAGTGTGTGTGTATATGTATATATGTGAGTGATTGTATGTCAGTGTGTATGTATATATGTGAGTGATTGTATGTCAGTGTGTGTATATGTATATATGTGAGTGATTGTATGTCAGTGTGTGTGTGTGTGTGTGTATGTATATATGTGAGTGATTGTATGTCAGTGTGTGTATATGTATATATGTGAGTGATTGTATGTCAGTGTGTGTGTATGTATATATGTGAGTGATTGTATGTCAGTGTGTGTGTGTATATATGTGAGTGATTGTATGTCAGTGTGTGTATGTATATATGTGAGTGATTGTATGTCAGTGTGTGTGTATATGTATATATGTGAGTGATTGTATGTCAGTGTGTATGTATATATGTGAGTGATTGTATGTCAGTGTGTGTATATGTATATATGTGAGTGATTGTATGTCAGTGTGTGTGTGTGTGTGTGTATGTATATATGTGAGTGATTGTATGTCAGTGTGTGTATATGTATATATGTGAGTGATTGTATGTCAGTGTGTGTGTATGTATATATGTGAGTGATTGTATGTCAGTGTGTGTGTATATGTATATATGTGAGTGATTGTATGTATGTGTGTGTGTATGTATGTATGTATGTGTGTGTATGTATATATGTGTGTATGTATATGTATGTATATATGTATGTGTGTGTATGTATATATGTGTGTATGTATGTATGTGTGTATATGTGTCTATGTATATATGTGTGTATGTATATATGTGTGTGTGTATATATGTGTGTATGTATGTATATATGTATGTATGTGTGTATGTATATATGTGTGTATGTATGTGTGTGTATATATATATATGTGAGCAAGTGAATCTGTCTGTGTATGTGTATGTATGTATGTGTGTATGTATATATGTGTGTGTGTGTATATATATATATATATATATATATATATATATATATGAGCAAGTAAATCTATGTATGTGTGTGTATATCTGTGAGTGATTGTATGTGTGTACCTGTATGTATGATGTGCCTATTGGCTATATCTTTTAGTATATATTCCATGTTGTATGTATGTGTCAGTGTCTCTATGTATGTGTGTATATTACCTATGTACTGTATGTGTGTATATTACCTATGTACTGTATGTGTGTATATTACCTATGTACTGTATGTGTGTATATTACCTATGTACTGTATGTGTGTATATTACCTATGCACTGTATGTGTGTATATTACCTATGTACTGTATGTGTGTATATTACCTATGTACTGTATGTGTGTATATTACCTATGTACTGTATGTGTGTATATTACCTATGCACTGTATGTGTGTATATTACCTATGCACTGTATGTGTGTATATTACCTATGTACTGTATGTGTGTATATTACCTATGTACTGTATGTGCCTTTATGTTATGTGCTTGTATTTATTGTATGAAGCACATTATTAGGGAATTAATAGAGGAATGTAAGCACAGTATATAGGGAATTTATGGAAGCACAGGATATATTTCATTATATTGGAACATTATATTTTTATGTATGCTGGCACTGTGTGTAGATCCTTAGGGTGCGTTCACGTGTGCCTATTTTTGCTGCAGATTTTGCTTCTCATTGACAATGGGAAGAGAAATCTGCTAAAGCAGATCTGCAGCAGATCTGCAGCAGAAAATACGCACGTGTGAATGCACCCTTAGTGGTGGCACAGTATAGTTAAATAATAGTGGCACAGTTTATAGTTCATTAATGGTGGCACAGCATATAGGGAATTAATAGATGAATGGTGGCACAGTATATAGTTCATTAATGGTGGCACAGTATATAGGGAATTAATAGATGAATGGTGGCACAGTATATAGGGAATTAATAGATGAATGGTGGCACAGTATATAGTTCATTAATAGTGGCACAGTATATAGTTCATTAATAGTGGCAAAGTATATAGGGAATTAATCGATGAATGGTGGCACAGTATATAGGGAATTAATAGATGAATGGTGGCACAGTATATAGGGAATTTATAGATGAATGGTGGCACAGTATATAGTTCATTAATGGTGGCACAGTATATAGGGAATTAATAGATGAATGGTGGCACAGTATATAGTTCATTAATAGTGGCACAGTATATAGTTCATTAATAGGGGCACAGTATATAGGGAATTAATAGATGAATGGTGGCACAGTATATAGTTCATTAATGGTGGCACAGTATATAGGGAATTAATAGATGAATGGTGGCACAGTATATAGGGAATTAATAGATGAATGGTGGCACAGTATATAGTTCATTAATGGTGGCACAGTATATAGGGAATTAATAGATGAATGGTGGCACAGTATATAGGGAATTAAGGGGAGGTACGGTATATAATTAAAGGGAAACTGACAGGCTGTTTACTCGCACTAAACCCAATACACTAGGTTACAGTGCAGTATACAAAAATTGGTCTTTCCATTTTCTAGGTATTGCCCCACATTGCTAGTATGCGAAGTCAGTCTTGTGCGCAATGGAGGCGGAGCTTCCCTGCCTCCATCCTGTATGCTGTGCTATGCCTCGCCATCTTTGTATATTTATAATTATTTTTTTTTGCCAACTCTAGTATATTGTAGACTGTAAGCATATATTAGTGTGGTGTCCATCTCTTCAGTGAAAGAACCAGAGCTGTGTGGAGATTTTGCATAAGGTGGGTGATTGGTGATGGGTGCTGGGTGATTGGTGCTGGGTGATTGGTGCTGGGTGATTGGTGCTGAGTGATTGGTGCTGAGTGATTGGTGCTGGGTGATTGGTGCTGGGTGATTGGGGATGGGTGATTGGGGATGGGTGATGGGTGCTGGGTGATTGGGGATGGGTGATGGGTGCTGGGTGATTGGGGATGGGTGATTGGGGATGGGTGCTGGGTGATTGGTGCTGGGTGATTGGGGATGGGTGATGGGTGCTGGATGATTGGTGCTAGGTGATTGGGGATGGGTGATGGGTGCTGGGTTATTGGTGCTAGGTGATTGGTGCTGGGTGATTGGGTGATGGGTGCTGGGTGATTGGTGCTAGGTGATTGGGGATGGGTGATGGGTGCTGGGTGATTGGTGCTGGGTGATTGGTGATGGGTGCTGGGTGATTGGTGCTAGGTAATTGGGGATGGGTGATGGGTGCTGGGTGATTGGTGCTAGGTGATTGGTGCTGGGTGATTGGGGATGGGTGATGAGTGCTTGGTGATGGGGATGGGTGATGGGTGATTGGTGCTGGGTGATTGGTGCTAGGTGATTGGTGCTGGGTGATTGGGGATGGGTGATGAGTGCTGGATGATTGGGGATGGGTGATGGGTGATTGGTGCTAGGTGATTGGTGCTGGGTGATTGGTGATGGGTGCTGGGTGATTGGTGCTAGGTGATTGGGGATGGGTGCTGGGTGATTGGGGATGGGTGATTGGGGATGGGTGATGGGTGATTGGTGATGGGTGCTGGGTTCTGTCATATTAAAACCTTTGCAGAGGAAAATCCTTCCGCAAAACGATCTGATTGGTTGCTATGGGCGACTGCACCGCTCTTTCTCTGCACAGGTTTGATAAATCTCCTCTATAATACAGTATATTATAGGGCAGCTGTCATATCTTTTCTGTAAATAAGACTGACAGCACAGCCAAAGTGTATATACACATGGCAGACCTTCATAGAAACTGTTCTTGACTCAATTTTACAAAAACACCAACTTTTATGCCCATTAAGTCTGGCAGACGTTTTTTAATTATGAAAAGTGCCCTCTTTTTTACTTGAGCCCCTGCCCTCCAAAATGTCTGTGCACGTCCCTGGTCTGCAGGGCAAAGCACAGGGGGCATTATATGTGAAGAGCACATGACAGGGGGCCCCCTGTCCTGTGCCCTTCACATATAATGCCCCCTGTGCTGTGCCCCTCACATAATCCCCCCTGTCCTGTGCCCTTCACATATAATGCCCCCTGTGCTGTGTGCCCCACACATATAATTTATATGTGTGGCACAGCACAGGGGGCATTATGTGAGGGGCACAACACAGGGGACATTATATGTGAGGGGCACAGCACAGGGGGAATTATATGTGAGGGGCACAGGACAGGGGGGCATTATATCATATAATGCCCCCTGTGCTGTGCCCCTCACCTAATGCCCCCTGTGCTGTGCCACACATATAAATTATATGTGTGGGGCACAGCACAGGGGGCATTATATATGTGGGGCACAGCACAGGGGGGCATTATATGATATAATGCCCCCTGTTATGTCCCCCACACTTATAATGCCCCCTGTGCTGTGCCCCTCACATATATTGCCCCCTGTGCTGTTCCCCTCACATATATTGCCCCCTGTGCTGTTCCCCTCACATATATTGCCCCCTGTGCTGTGCCCCTCACATATAATGCCCCCTGAGTGGACAGGACATGGGGCTTTATATGTGAAGGGCACAGCACAGGGGGCATTATATGTGAGGGGCGCATGATAAGGGCATTATATGTGCGGGACGCATGATGGGGGCTTTATATATGAGGGGCGCATGATGGATGCATTATATGTGAGGGGCAAAGAATGGGGGCATTATATGTGAAGGGCACAGCACAGGGGGCATTAAATGTGTGGGGCACATGACAGGAGCATTCTATGTGAGGGGCACAGCACAGAGGGCATTATTATGTGGGGGAACAGGACGGGTCATATTATATGTAGGGGCACAAGATGGGGCATTATTACTATATGTGAAGGCACAGAGTGTTTTGCCTTTCAGAAGTATAGTGTATAGTGTGAGGAATTTCTGGGGTGGTACGTTTTTTAGGGGCCACAATACATTACGGTATTTTACTCAGAGGGTAGTTACAGCACAGCAAGTTATATTCAGAGAATGCACTGTGTGGTAGTATTAGATTTAGAGGGCACAGTGTGTGTTAGTATTATATTCAGTGGGTACAGTGTGTGATAGTATTATATTTAGAGGGTGCAGCGTGTGATAGTATTATATTCAGAGGGTGCAGTGTTTGGTAGTATTAAATTTAGAGGGCACAGTGTGTGGAAGTATTATATTCAGAGGGTACAGTGTATGGTGGTATTATATTCAGAGGGTACAGTGTGTTGTATATTCAGGAGGTACAGTATGTCAGAATTATATTAGGAGGGTGTGTGCCAGTATTATATTCAAAGAATACAGTGTTTGGCAGTATTATAATAATTATTGTTTTCATATAGAGGATCAGAATGCATTGGCATAGTGAGGAGACGTCTGGGCATCAAGTTCTGCAGAGAGAAGATTTAGCTGGAACAAATCCTGGCGGTATGTACCATCTGAATTAGATAAGGAAAGACTATAGAGAAGACGTCACCTGTAATCACTGATATAATTGTGTATTCTCCTCACTATAGAGAAGACGTCACCTGTAATCACTGATCTCTATAGTGAGGAGAATACACAATGATATCAGTGATTACAGGTGACGTCTTCTCTATAGTGAGGAGAATACACAATGATATCAGTGATTACAGGTGACGTCTTCTCTATAGTGAGGAGAATACACAATGATAAGACGTCACCTGTAGTCACTGATATCACTGCGTATTCTCCTCACTATAGAGCCTTAGCACTTTCCGATTCTGTGGCAATTGGTATATATGATTATTTTTCTGACATATGAGCACGGCCTAAGAGTCTTAAACAAGGTTAGGACTGTATGATACATTTAATAATATTGTAAGTTCCGTAATCTTCTGTCCGCCAACACAAAATACTCTAATAGGGCCCCTCCCGAGACTCGACTCTGGATCCGCCCCTGCTCCCAGCATGCCCTGACAGCCGAAGGCTGAGAGTTGTAGTTTTGCAACAGGTGGGCAGCCACAGGGGATCGGTGTTGCAGTATGTCAATCTAGGGCCATGGTGTCTGATCTTGAACTGGCAGCAGGAGCCACGACCACTTTAAATCAATGGCTGCTGGGACATATGACTAGTGACATCCTTCGTTCCAGACCACAACGTCAGGGACGTCACTTGTCAGACGTCCCGGCGGCCAGCGCTGCTCATTGAGCCTACCGGAGTAGCATTGATCTATGTAAGAAACCTATGGGCCCAGGCTGTTGGGGCCACCAAATGATATTACATATACAGAATGTCTGGTTAGGAGAAACAAATATAACGCACCCACAGGGAGTGGCGCCATTTTAATAAAATTTGTCAAAAACCTTAGATAACAGTCATACAGAATATATTAGAAAGCTTTTTTGATTTTCAGCCAATCAGAGAGCAGCACTACTGAAATAGAACTCCCAGGAGGTAACAGCGTGTCACACATGTGATGTCATAACCATTGTCCACCAAAGAGCAGCACTGAGCAGAAATAACACGGCTCCTGTTCATTCTCCATCAGTGAGGGGCCGGTGCTGGACACTGTGTAGGGACACGGGAATGCAAAGTCATACACATGACTGTGACTGGTAAGTGTTACATTGTTGTGTCCAAAAGATCTTTAGTGCAGTTCCATGTGTATTTCTATGATAAACATGTAAATGATTTATCTTTTTTTTCTTATCTTAGATGCACTATCTCCAGGACATGGAGTAGCATTTCCGGACCTACAGCAAGACGTTGGATGAAGGCATAGCCCCAGAAATAACACTGGTCCTGTCCATCAGTGAGGGGCCGGTGCTGGACACTGTGTAGGGACACGGGAATGCAAAGTCATGCACATGACTGTGACTGGTAAGTGTTACATTGTTTTGTCCAAAAGGTCTTTATTGCAGTTCCATGTGTATTTCTATGATAAACATGTAAATAATCTATCTTTTTTGTCCCCTATCTTAGATGCACTATTTCCAGGACATGGAGTAGCATTTCGGGACCTACAGCAAGACGTTGGATGAAGGCACAGGCCTAGGAATCATGCACATACACAGAAACATTTGCCCAAATTCTAGAGGTAACCTCCTTTAGTATGCCCAGAGGAAGGGCCATACAGTAGCCATGGATTCCCTACAGGTTTCCTCCCCTCTGGAGGTTTTTCCTGTCCTGAGTATTAGTTACTGTACGCTCTTTGTGAGTGATGGGAGGTTACAAAAAATCCCCTACACAAACATTTTAATAAATAATAAATAAAGTTCCCCTTTTTTTAAACTGTTCTTTGACTTGCTCGACTAATTTATTTATTTCTGTGTGTGAAAATAGAGTTAGCAAAACATGGATGACCAAAGCTGCTCTCCTGCACGATCTGCATAATGTGGTGCAGAGAGAGGCAACTGGTGCTGGGTGGTTCAGTTTATGAGGCAAACGTAGAACACCCAGCAAGTTCCATGCACAAGCCTTTTTCTGATGAATGGGACTCATGCAGGGAACTTGCTAGGGGTCATACGGTTGCAAAGGATCAACTTTTGGGTACATGAACTGTCCCTTAAAGGGGTACTCCGCCTCTAGATATCTTATCCCCTATGTAAAGGATAGGGGATAAGATGTCTGATCAAGGGGATCCTGCTGCTGGGACCCCAGCAATCTCCACGCAGCAACCAAAATTCTAAATAGTATGTTTAGATCACTGGTTCCTGTGGTGGGATTCGTGACATCATGCCACACCTTCTTGTGACATCACACCACCTCCCATAGACATAAATGGAAAGGGCGTGGCGTGAGGTCACGACCCGCACCACGAGAACCCAGAGTTCTAAATATATTATTTGGAACGCCGGGTGCTGCATGAAGATCGCAGGGGTCCCAGTGATCAGTCATCTTTTGTCCTATCTTTAAGGTAGGGGATAAGATATCTAGGGGCGGAGTACCACTTTAAGGAATTAGAGAGTGTAGGCATGCCTTACAAGCAGGTAGAAAAAGAACAGCTGGGAGAAATGACAGGACACAAAGCAATATTTGGCTGGGACCGATTTTGGGTGTGTTCTGGCCAATTAAAGGAGAACTATGGCAAAAATTAACTTATCCCCTATCCATGGGTTATGGGATAAGTAGCTGATCATGGGGGGTCCCCCTGCAATACCTGGGATGAGACCCGTCGCTCAGTGAGAAGCGCTCGCTGCAGGCGTCAAATCTCAATTTCCCTGGACCCCCCCCCCCCTTCCTTCATGTCCACCACAGACGCCCCCAGACTGCTGTCTCTTACAGAGTTTTATGCCCAGAAATGGTTGGCTACTCACTTTGTCAGTAGATTCTCATCCTAAATATGAAGACAACCGGGGAAATGTACCTGTGGAGAGGAAATGTTGTCCAGTTGCTCTTAGCAACCAATCAGATTACTTCTTTTATTTTTCAGAGGTCTTCTCAAGAATGAAAGAAGTAATCTGATTGGTTGCTATGGGCAACCTGATGAAAACATCTTTTTTTTCTTTAACAACTACAGTACTACAACTCCCATTGTAGTGTGTCTTTTCAACCTGTGCCTCCTCCAACCCTGACCCTTAGGGGGGCATAGACGGACCACACTGGGGGTTGTAGTACTTTCATTTTTACAGTTCCCCTATAACTCTGCAGCTTCGGTAGAAGTATGAGGCTCAGCCTTAGAGTCAGTGTATCTGGCTGCTCCAGTGTTCTTCTCTTTTACAGCCTGGACACTGTTCTCCTCCACACTGGTCCCTGTGGTCCGGTCAGATGGTTCTGGACTGGGGCTGAATGGTTGCTTGAGGGATTTAGTGGCAGATTTTTTTGGGACTCCAGTTGTTGGATGACCTCTCTTCAGTGGCTGGTGATATTCGTAGTGCAGAATTTACAGGTGTTACGTAAAAGGGGTACTCCGGGGGAAAACATTTTTTTATTTTATTTTTTTAAATCAACTGGTGCAAGAAAGTTAAACAGATTTGTAAATTACTTCTTAAAAATCTTAATCCTTACAGTACTTATCAGCTGCCGTATGCTATAGAGGAAGTTGTATAGTTCTTTTTGGTCTGACTACAGTGCTCTCTGTGAGTAGGAGCAAATCTCCATAGTAAACTTCTCCTACTCCGGACAGTTCCTGACATGGACAGAGGTGTCAGCAGAGAGCACTGTGGTCAGACTGGAAAGAAATCCAAAAAGAAAATAACTTCCTCTGTAGAATACAGCAGCTGATAAGTATTGGAAGGATTAAGATTTTTAAATAGAAATAATTTACAAATCTGGCAAATTTCCCCAACCTCAAGGTTAGTGTTTAACCACTTAAGGACCTAGGGCGTATGGATAAGCTTTGACGTCCTGGTACTTAAGGACCAAGGGCGTATCCATACGCCCGTGGGAATTTCAGTCCCGCCACGCGCCGGGCGGGGACCGGGCCGGGGTGACTGCTGATATCAATCAGCAGGCACCCCGCGCAAATGCCCAGGGGGGTCATCAGACCCCCCCCCCCCCAATCGGCAATCGGCGCAAATCGCAAGTGAATTCACACTTGCGATTTGCGCCGATTCCGGGTCATGCGGGTCTATTGTGACCCGGTGACCCGGAATAGAAGGGGGATCGCGGTTGTCTAAGACACCCACGATCCCCCTGTAGGCATAGGAGTGGGTTGTTAGGGTTGCCACCCCTCCTATCCCTGCTATTGGTCTGCTATTGATCGTCAGAGGCGACAACCAATAGCAGACCGGGGGCGGGGGGGTTAACTTTCGTTTTCCCAGTCCTGCCCACCCACAATAGGCGGGGCAGAACGGGGAACCGAAGGGGACCGGGCGCCGACGTCCACTTACCCGTCCGGAGGCAGCGGCGACGTTGATCGGCGGGCGGCGTCACGTGCTTCTGAAGAGGACGGCTCCCGGGATCCTACAGAAGCCGGTAAGTTGATCTGGAGGGCTACAGTCTGAGACTGTGGTCTCTAACTGTAGCCCTCCAGATGTTGCAAAACTACAACTCCCAGCATGCCCAGACAGCTGTTTGGGCATGCTGGAATATGTAGTTTTGCAACAGCTGGAGGGCTGCAGTTTGAGACCACTATACAGTGGTCTCTAAACTACATCCCTCCAGATTTTCCAACAATACAACTCCTAGTATGCCCACATAGCTGTTTGTTGTCTGGGCATGCAGAGAGTTGTAGTTTTGCAACATCTGGAGGTCCACAGTTTGGAGATCACTGTGTAGTGGTCTAAAAACTGTAGCTCTCCAGATGTTGCAAAACTGCAATCCCCAGCATGCCCAGAAAGCAAACAGCTGTCTCGGCATGCTGGGAATTGTAGTTGGGTACCTCCAGCTGTTGCATAACTACATCTCCCAGCATGCCCTTTGGTGATTAGTACATTCTGGGAGTTGTAGTTTTGCAACAGCTGGAGGCGCACTGGTTGGAAAATACTCAGTTAGGTAACATAACCTAACTGAAGGTTTTCCAACCAGTGTGCCTCCAGCTGTTGCAAAAGTACAACTCCCAGCATGCACGGTCTGTCAGTACATGCTGGGAGTTGTAGTTTTGAAACAGCTGGAGGTTTGCCCCCCATGTGAATGTACAGGATACATTCACACAGACAGGTTTACAGTAAATTTCCTGCTTCAAGTTTGGGCTGCGGCAAATTTTTCGCCGCAGCGCAAACTCCTAGCGGGAAATTCACCGTAGCACGCCAGTGTGAATGTACCCTAAAAACACTACACTACACTAACACATAATAAAGGGTAAAACACTACTTATACACCCCCTTACACTGTCCCCCCCCCCAATAAATAATTAAAAACGTCTTGTACGGCTGGCTTTCCAAAACGGAGCCTCCAGCAGGCGTAGCAGGGGCCCACGCAGCCCCCGCGTTGCGGGGGGCCCCGTCTAGGCTGCGGTCCCGGATTATCACTGGCGCTGTGGTCCAAAGCCTTTGGAGCACCTGCTCCAGGCCCCCGCGCACAGTAAAGAAGGGGGCCCCCCATTGCTAGGCCCCGAGGGGCACCCATTGCCACTCCACTAAGATATACCGGCCTGCCCCCACAAATCCCCCCCCGCAGGCACCTCCCAGCCTTCGGCCTGCGGCCCATGCAGCTGCGTCATCACGTCACGTGACGTGGTGCCGGCTGAGAGGAGAGCGCGGGAGATGAGCTCCCACCGGCAGTTTTCCAGCGCCAGGCCTACTGCGGCCGTACAGGTACCCCTCCCTCCCACTACAACTACCAGCATGCCCGGAGAGCCTTTGGCTGTCCGGGCATGCTGTGATGTGTGTGTGTGGTGGTGGGGGGGGGATTTATTATATAGTGTGTGTGTGGTGGGGGGGATTTATTATATAGTGTGTGTGTGGTGGGGGGGGGATTTATTATATAGTGTTTGTGGTGGGGGGGATTTATTATATAGTGTGTGTGGTGGGGGGGGGATTTATTATATAGTGTGTGTGGTGGGGGGGATTTATTATATAGTGTGTGGTGGGGGGGATTTATTATATAGTGTGTGGTGGGGGGGATTTATTATATAGTGTGTGTGTGGGGGGGATTTATTATATTGTGTGTGGTAGGGGGGGATTTATTATATCGTGTGTGGTGGGGGGGATTTATTATATAGTGTGTGTGTGGGGGGGATTTATTATATAGTGTGTGTGTGTGGGGGGGATTTATTATATAGTGTGTGTGTGTGGGGGATTTATTATATAGTGTGTGTGTTCTGGGGGGGATTTATTATATAGTGTGTGTGTGTGTCTGTGTGTGTGGTGGGGGGATTTATTATATAGTGTATGTGTGTGTGTCTGTGTGTGTGGTGGGGGGGATTTATTATATAGTGTGTGTGTGGGGGGGATTTATTATATAGTGTGTGTGTGTGGGGGGGATTTATTATATAGTGTGTGTGTGTGGGGGGATTTATTATATAGTGTGTGTGTTCTGGGGGGGATGTCTTATATAGTGCATGTGTGTGTGTCTGTGTGTGTGGTGGGGGGATTTATTATATAGTGTATGTGTGTGTGTCTGTGTGTGTGGTGGGGGGATTTATTATATAGTGTGTGTGTGGTGGGGATTTATTATATAGTGTGTGTGTTGGGGGGATTTATTATATAGTGTGTGTGTGGTGGGGGGATTTATTATATAGTGTGTGTGTGGTGGGGGGGATTTATTATATAGTGTGTGTGTGGTGAAGGGGGGATTTATATAGTGTGTGTGGTGGGGGGGGGTTTATTATATAGTGTGTGTGTGGTGGGGGGGATTTATTATATAGTGTGTGTGTTGGGGGGGATTTATTATATAGTGTGTGTGTGTTGGGGGGGATTTATTATATAGTGTGTGTGTGGTGGGGGGATTTATTATATAGTGTGTGTGTGGTGGTGGGGATTTATTATATAGTGTGTGTGTTGGGGGGATTTATTATATAGTGTGTGTGTGGTGGGGATTTATTATATAGTGTGTGGTGGGGGGGGATTTATTATATAGTGTGTGTGTGTGGTGGGGGGATTTATTCTATAGTGTGTGCGGTGGGGATTTATTATATAGTGTGTGTTGGGGGGGATTTATTATATAGTGTGTGTGTTGGGGGGGATTTATTATATAGTGTGTGTGTTGGGGGGGATTTACTATATAGTGTGTGTGTGGTGGTGGGGATTTATTATATAGTGTGTGTGTGGTGGGGGGATTTATTATAGTGTGTGTGTGTGTGTGTGTGTGTGTGTGGTGGGGATTTATTATATAGTGTGTGTTGGGGGGGATTTATTATATAGTGTGTGTGTTGGGGGGGGATTTATTATATAGTGTGTGTGGTGGGGGGGGTATTTATTATATAGTGTGTGTGTGGTGGGGGGGATTTATTATAGTGTGTGTGTGGTGGGGGGGATTTATTATATAGTGTGTGTGTTGGGGGGATTTATTATATAGTGTGTGTTGGGGGGGATTTATTATATAGTGTGTTTGTGGTGGGGGGGATTTATTATATAGTGTGTGTGTGGTGGGGGGATTTATTATAGTGTGTGTGTGGTGGGGGGATTTATTATATAGTGTGTGTGTATGGTGGTGGGGATTTATTATATAGTGTGTGTGTTGGGGGGATTTATTATATAGTGTGTGTGGTGGTGGGGATTTATTATATAGTGTGTGTGGTGGGGTGGATTTATTATATAGTGTGTGTGTGGTGGGGGGGATTTATATTATAGTGTGTGTGGTGGGGGGGATTTATTATATAGTGTGTGTGTGGTGGGGGGATTTATTATATAGTGTGTGTGTGGTGGGGGGATTTATTATATAGTGTGTGTGTGGTGGGTGGATTTATTATATAATGTGTGTGTGGTGGGGGGATTTATTATATAGTATGTGTGTGGTGGGGGGATTTATTATATAGTGTGTGTGTGGTGGGGGGGGATTTATTATATAGTGTGTGTGGTGGGGGGGATTTATTATATAGTGTGTGTGTGTGTGTGTGTGTGTGTGTGTGGTGGGGGGATTTATTATATAGTGTGTGTGTGGTGGGGGGGGATTTATTATATAGTGTGTGTGTGGTGGGGGGATTTATTATATAGTGTGTGTGGTTGGGGATTTATTATATAGTGTGTGTGTGGTGGGGGGGATTTATTATATAGTGTGTGTGTGTGTGTGTGTGTGTGTGTGTGTGGTGGGGGGATTTATTATATAGTGTGTGTGTGGTGGGGGGGATTTATTATATTGTGTGTGTGTGTGGTGGGGGGATTTATTATATAGTGTGTGTGGTGGGGGGATTTATTATATAGTGTGTGTGGTGGGGGGGAATTATTATATAGTGTGTGTGGTAGGGGGGACTTATTATATAGTGTGTGTGTGGTGGGGGGGGGATTTATTATATAGTGTGTGTGGTGGGGGGGATTTACTATATAGTGTGTGTGGTGGGGGGGGATTTATTATATACCGTATATACTCGAGTATAAGCCGAGTCTTTCAGCACGATTTTTCGTGCTGAAAACAACCCCTCGGCTTATACTCGAGTGAACTCTTCACCCGCAGTGGTCTTCAACCTGCGGACCTCCAGAGGTTTCAAAACTACAACTCCCAGCAAGCCCGGGCAGCCATCGGCTGTCCGGGCTTGCTGGGAGTTGTAGTTTTAAAACCTCCGGAGGTCCGCAGGTTGAAGACCACTGCGGCATTCGACATTATCCAGCCCCCTCTCACCCCCCTTTAGTTCTGTACAGTACTCACCTCCGCTCGGCGCTGGTCCGGTGCTGCAGAGCTGTCCGGAGAGGAGGTGGTCCGGTGGGATAGTGGTTCCGGGCTGCTATCTTCACCGGGGAGGCCTCTTCTAAGCGCTTCGGGCCCGGCCCCAGAATAGTCACGTTGCCTTGACAACGACGCAGAGGTACGTTCATTGCCAACGTACTTCTGTGTCATTGTCAAGGCAACGCCTCTATTTCGGGCCGGAAGCGCGGAGAAGAGGCGCCCCCGGTGAAGATAGCAGCCCGGAACCACTATCCCACCGGACCACCTCCTCTCCGGACAGCCCTGCAGCACCGGACCAGCGCCGAGCGGAGGTGAGTACTGTACAGAACTAAAGGGGGGTGAGAGGGGGCTGGATTATGTCGAAGGCCACAGTGGTCTTCAACCTGCGGACCTCCGGAGGTTTCAAAACTACAACTCCCAGCAAGCCCGGACAGCCGATGGCTGCCCGGGCTTGCTGGGAGTTGTAGTTTTGAAACCTCTGGAGGTCCGCAGGTTGAAGACCACTGAGGGCGGATGATGAGAAGAGGATGATGAAGGGGGGGTGTGGGATGATGACAAGAGGATGATAAAGGGGGGTGGGGGGATGATGAAGGGGGGTGGGGATGATGAAGGGGGGTGTGTGGGATGATTACAAGGGGATGATGAAGGGGGGTGGGGATGATGACAAGGGAATGATGAAGGGGGGATGTGTGGGATGATGACAAGGGGATGATGAAGGGGGGATGTGTGGGATGATGACAAGGGGATGATGAAGGGGGGATGTGTGGGATGATGACAAGGGGATGATGAAGGGGGGATGTGTGGGATGATGACAAGGGGATGATGACAGGTGATGATGATGAGGGTCTGGATGATGACAGGCGGTGATGATGATGAGGATGTTAATGACGGGTCTGGATGATGACAGGGGGGGATGTTGTATTTCCCACCCTAGGCTTATACTCGAGTCAATAACTTTTCCTGGGATTTTGGGTTGAAATTAGGGGTCTCGGCTTATACTCGGGTCGGCTTATACTCGAGTATATACGGTAGTGTGTGGTGGGGGGATTTATTATATAGTGTGTGGTGGGGGAGTATTTATTATATAGTGTGTGTGTGTGGGGGGAGATTTATTATATAGTGTGTGTAAGGGGGGGATTTATTATATAGTGTGTGTGTACTGGGGGGGATTTATTATATAGTGTGTGTGTGTGTGTGTGTGGTGGGGGGGATTTATTATATAGTGTGTGTGTGTGTGTGTGTGTGTGGGGGGGAGATTTATTATATAGTGTGTGTGGGGGGGGATTTATTATATAGTGTGTGTGTACTGGGGGGGGGATTTATTATATAGTGTGTGTGTGTGTGTGTGTGGTGGGGGGAATTTATTATATAGTGTGTGTGTGGTGGGGGGGATTTATTATATAGTGTGTGTGTGTGGTGGTGGGGATTTATTATATAGTGTGTGTGGTGGGGGGGATTTATTATATAGTGTGTGTGTGGTGGGGGGAATTTATTATATAGTGTGTGTGTGGTGGGGGGGGATTTATTATATAGTGTGTGTGTGGTGTGGGGGGATTTATTATATAGTGTGTGTGTGGGGGGGGATTTATTATATAGTGTGTATGTGGTGGTGGGGGGTTTATTATATAGTGTGTGTGTGGTGGTGGGGTTTATTATACAGTGTGTGTGTTGGGGGGGATTTATTATATAGTGAAAGTGTGTGGTGGGGGATTTATTATATAGTGTGTGTGTGGTGGGGGGGATTTATTATATATTGTGTGTGTGGTGGGGGGGATTTATTATATAGTGTGTGGTGGGGGGGATTTATTATATACGGTAGTGTGTGTGGTGGGGGGATTTATTGTATAGTGTGTGGTGGGTTGATTTATTATATAGTGTGTGTGTGGTGGGGGGATTTATTATATAGTGTGTGTTTGGTGGGGGGGGGGATTTATTATATAGTGTGTGTGTGTGTGTGGTGGGGGGATTTATTATATAGTGTGTGTGGCTGGGATTTATTATATAGTGTGTGTGGTGGGGGGGATTTATTATATAGTGTGTGTGGTGGGGGGGATTTATTATATAGTGTGTGTGGTAGGGGGGAATTATTATATAGTGTGTGTTGGGGGGGATTTATTATATAGTGTGTGTTGGGGGGGGGGATTTATTATATAGTGTGTGTGCGTGTGTGTGGTGGGGGGATTTATTATATAGTGTGTGTGTTGGGGGGGATTTATTATATAGTGTGTGTGGTAGGGGGGATTTATTATATAGTGTGTGTTGGTAGGATTTATTATATAGTGTGTGTTGGGGGAGATTTATTATATAGTGTGTGGTGGGGGTATTTATTATATAGTGTGTGTGTGGTGGGGGTATTTATTATATAGTGTGTGTGTGGTGGGGGGGATTTATTATATAGTGTGTGTGTGGTGGGGGGGATTTATTATATAGTGTGTGTGGTGGGGGGATTTATTATATAGTGTGTGTGGTGGTGGGGGATTTATTATATAGTGTGTGTGGTGGGGGGGGATTTATTATATAGTGTGTGTGGTGGGGGGGATTTATTATATAGTGTGTGTGTTGGGGGGGATTTACTATATAGTGTGTGTGTGGTGGGTAGGGGGATTTATTATATAGTGTGTGTGTTGGGGGGGATTTATTATATAGTGTGTGTGGTTGGGGGGATTTATTATATCGTGTGTGTGGTGGGGATTTATTATATAGTGTGTGTGTTGGGGGGGGATTTATTATATAGTGTGTTTGGTGGTGGGGGATTTATTATATAGTGTGTGTGGTGGGGGGGGGATTTATTATATAGTGTGTGTGTGGGGGGGGGGATTTATTATATAGTGTGTGTGGTGGGGGGGGATTTATTATATAGTGTGTGTGGTGGGGGGGATTTATTATATAGTGTGTGTGTGTGTGTGTGGTGGGGGGGATTTATTATATAGTGTGTGTGTGGTGAGGGGGATTTATTATATAGTGTGTGTTTGGTGGGGGGATTTATTATATAGTGGGTGGTGGGGAGGATTTATTATATAGTGTGTGTGTTAGGGGGGATTTATTACATAGTGTGTGTTGGGGGGGATTTATTATATAGTGTGTGTTGGGGGGGGGGATTTATTATATGGTGTGTGTGTTTGTGTGGTGGGGTGGATTTATTATATAGTGTGTGTGTTGGGGGGGATTTATTATATAGTGTGTGGGTTGGGGGGGATTTATTATATAGTGTGTGTGGTGGGGGGATTTATTATATAGTGTGTGTGTGGTGGAGAGGGATTTATTATATAGTGTGTGTTGGGGGGGATTTATTATATAGTGTGTGTTGGGGGGATTTATTATATAGTGTGTGTGTGTGGTGGAGAGGGATTTATTATATAGTGTGTGTTGGGGGGGATTTATTATATAGTGTGTGTTGGGGGGATTTATTATATAGTGTGTGTGTGGTGGGGGGATTTATTATATAGTGTGTGTGTGGTGGAGAGGGATTTATTATATAGTGTGTGTTGGGGGGGATTTATTATATAGTGTGTGGGGGGGGATTTATTATATAGTGTGTGTGGGGGGATTTATTATATAGTGTGTGTGTGGGGGGGATTTATTATATAGTGTGTGTGTGTAGGGGGGGATATATTATATAGTGTGAGTGTTGGGGGGGGGGTTATTATATAGTGTGTGTGTTGGGGGGGATTTATTATATAGTGTGTGTGTGTGTGGGGGGGTTATTATATAGTGTGTGTGTGGTGGGGGGGATTTATTATATAGTGTGTGTGTGGTGGGGGAGATTTATTATATAGTGTGTGTTGGGGGGGATTTATTATATAGTGTGTGTTGGGGGGGATTTATTACATAGTGTGTGTGTGGTGGGGGGATTTATTATATAGTGTGTGTGTGGTGGGGGGGATTTATTATATAGTGTGTGTGGTGGTGGGGATTTATTATATAGTGTGTGTTGGGGGGAGTTATTATATAGTGTGTGTTGGGGGGATTTATTATATAGTGTGTGTGTGGTGGTGGGGATTTATTATATAGTGTGTGTGTTGAGGGGGATTTATTATATAGTGTGTGTGTGGTGGGGAGGATTTATTATATAGTGTGTGTGTTGGGGGGGATTTACTATATAGTGTGTGTGTGGTGGGTAGGGGGATTTATTATATAGTGTGTGTGTTGGGGGGGATTTATTATATAGTGTGTGTGGTTGGGGGGATTTATTATATCCTGTGTGTGGTGGGGATTTATTATATAGTGTGTGTGTTGGGGGGGGGATTTATTATATAGTGTGTGTGTGGTGGGGATTTATTATATAGTGTGTGGTGGGGAGGGGATTTATTATATAGTGTGTGTGTTGGGGGGATTTATTATATAGTGTGTGTGTTGAGGGGGATTTATTATATAGTGTGTGTGTGGTGGGGATTTATTATATCGTGTTTGGTGGGGAGGGGATTTATTATATAGTGTGTGTGTGTGGTGGGGTGGATTTATTATATAGTGTGTGTGTGTGGTGAGGATTTATTATATAGTGTGTGTGTTGGGGGGATTTATTATATAGTGTATGTGTGTGGTGGGGGGGATTTATTATTTGTGGTCGTTGCTACATGACCGAAATGCGTAAAACCCTAATACTAACCTAACAACCAACTGTAACCAATAACCTATCATCCTCAACTAAGCAGTCTGAAGTGTGCCATAACTGCGGCGTGAAGAATATGCCAGGAAAAGAGGGCATACCCTGTGGTAAATGTGAAGAAATAAAAGAAGGGGGGGCGGGTGGGAGCGAAGAACCCACGGCGTCATAGAAGGGGAAGAGCCGTGGGTTCTTATAGTCATCCCGCTCCTCCCACAATTACAGGCCAGCTGCGCAGGCCTTTCCATTTGTGGTCGTTGCTACATGACCGAAATGCGTAAAACCCTAATACTAACCTAACAACCAACTGTAACCAATAACCTATCATCCTCAACTAAGCAGTCTGAAGTGTGCCATAACTGCGGCGTGAAGAATATGCCAGGAAAAGAGGGCAAAACCCGGATTTAAACAAACATTTGTTTATTGCAGATTACAACACAAGAGACTGGAATGCGCTAGCCATTTCTTTGCGAGGGTTTGGGATATACTGCATGTAGCATCCGGATTTCCAACGTCCTAATTTCTTGATTACGTGAGCTGGGACCCCGTGCTTAGAAGCGGCTGTAGCTGCGCCAATACGGAAGGAGTGACCGGACAATGAGGTCGGGTCTCCTCCCAGTGACCTGACCAGAATGCGTATATGTTTGATGAACTGAGAAGTAGTTAATGGATTGGATCTGAAACGGAGCAAAGGGTCATCAGCAGATGGGTTAACACAGGCATTCAACAAATCACGGAGGACCGTGACAGGACACCATTTGTGCGCAGTGGGGAAAAATCGGACTGTCACGGATTGACCCGGAGACGAGGTCTTGGTCTGAGTGAGGGACAGTTCGAAACGATCAGAAACATAAGACAGCTGACTGACCTTAAGAAAGGGAGCGTTAACGGACCGAGCAGTACACTCGCCCGGTCTGAGAAACCCATAGTAGGCAAGGTACATGGCTGCTTTTAATGTGAGGCTATCATGGAAACCCAACGGTGCGGAATCTAACAGGTCGGACAACTGCCTGAACATGTTGCCTGTGATAGGTTGTCTGACTGGGCTGCGAGGGACTTCCTTCTTGAGGATGCCCTTCAGAGCGGACTTCACCAGGCGGGAAGAGAATATAGAATAACTACAGGTATTGGTTAAGGACAGATGGTGTTGGATACCGGCTAGATAACTCCTAATAGTATTGTGTGATAAGTGCAGTGTGGAATGGCAAAACCCAATATAAGCTAAAAGGAAAGGAACTGAAATCTTGTCGCCCTCGGCATGCTCGGATCTGAATTTGGAGAATGAGTTCCATGCCGTAGCATAAATTTTACGTGTATTTGTAGACAAGGAATCACTGACCAAACGTTTGGCTATCCGAAGATGCTGGTTCAATTCATGACTAGTGAATGGAACGGGGGAACTTGCGCCCCTATGGAATCGGCTTCCGGCATCACCTGAAAGAAATGTGAGAGGTTGTTCCTAGATAAGGCATCTGCAGCAATATTCTGGATACCTTCAATGTGAGCACATGTAAAAGTAAATGTATGATGAAGGGATAGCCAAACTAATCGTCTAGCTAAACTCATGATGATAGGGCATCTAGACCTACCCTTCAGTAGAATATCTACGGTAGCGGCATTATCGGACACGAAAAGAACAGTGGTCCTGTTCCAAGCTGGACCCCACAACTGAGCAGCGGCTACTATCGGGTACAGTTCAAAGGCTGCCGAACTCCTCATGAAGCCATCAATCTGGGTGATCTCGGGAGGCCAAGGGCCGGCGAACCAATGATTGCCCCAGATAGCAGCGAAACCCGTTGAAGAGGCAGCGTCGGAAAAAACCATGGGCGATTCGTTCCCAATGCTAGGGATAAAAAATGAAATGCCGTTCCAATTGTGCAAAAACGACTCCCACATAGCTAGATCTGCTAAAGCTTGGCAATCTAGATGTATTAGACTACTTTGCTCAGAGGCTAACGGTAATAAGGCCAAGAGGCGAGATATGAAAGTGCGTCCCTGGGGGATGATACGCATAGCGAAATTTAACATCCCCAGGATGGATTGTAAGTCAACCTTGGAAATGTAGGGGCGTTCCCTAAGCCTATGTATGGCGGTTCTAATCCTCACGAGTTTAGCTTCAGGAAGTCTGGCTTCCATTTTCTGAGAATCGAGCTCAATACCTAGAAATGTAATGACCCTGGAGGGACCTTCAGTTTTAGCGGGAGACACTGGGACCCCAAGAGTGTCAAAGACTGCTCGGAGAACCTGCAGATCCCTTGGCGAGGCATTGGGAGACTCGATTAACAGAAAATCGTCGAGATAATGAATGACGTGATTACACTCAAACCGACTTTCCAGTATCCAGTGGAGAGCTGAAGCAAAACGGTTAAACAACCATGGACTGCTGCGTGCACCAAAGGTTAGCTTAGTGGCGAAATAGTACAGGTTCTGCCAGCGAAGACCATGCCATCGCCATTGTTGAGGCATGATAGGGAGGAGCTTGAAGGCATCGGATATGTCCGCCTTAGATAACCAAGCTCCCCGCCCCAGGCTCAGTATGATAGCTATGGCCTCGTCAACAGAAGAATACTTAAGGGCAAATTCTTCGGCGGGAATAAGTGCATTAAGACTCGGGATTGTAGAAGAATAGGGGGCAGACAAATCATAAATTAATCGCTTTTTATTATTGAATTTGCCCGTCGCTAAGCCTATAGGGCTGACTCTATATAAGTCAAAGGGTGAATCAACAAAAGGGCCAATAATAAATCCCTTATCTAGTTCAGCCTGTATAAGGGTAGAAACTGAGTCTGGGTCTGACGTAGCGGAGGCTAGGTTAACGCACTCATGGGTCATCTGCGGCAGGGCCACGAAACCGACATGGAAACCCTGCTGGAAGCCAGCGACTAGGTGTCTGGCGAAAGACTGGTCTGGGTGACCCCGCAGAAAACGGCCCAAGAGGTCCGAATCCACCACCGCTAGTCAGGACTTCTCAGATTTTTGGCTGCACGTGGTCTTGGGATGAGCCCTAAAACAGACTGAGCAGATATGCAGTAGGCGGCACTGGCTGTAAGTGCAGGAAGTGTAGTTAAAGTTGTTGCATATTTGTGATTTTCCTAAAAAGACTATGGCTCTGCCTAGCTTATCTGTAAGACCGGATACCTTAGGACCTCTAGGTTGGGCAGATCTAGACGTGCTGGGTGTTTCTGAAGGAGCTTGTGAAGTGACTGAGGCACACCAGTCTGTGGTGTGAAAGGAAGAATGGCAAAAGGCGCACCCTGGGAGTTTAAGCCCTGAGAAGTGGTTGCAGTATAATTCAGTGTCTACCATAGCCCAATTAACGCTGAAGTTATACTGGCTTAGGGCGGCAGCAGCTTTGGCCGAGAAAGACTTATGGTATTCGTAGAACGAATACCCACCAAATTTGTGGCTTAATTCAGTGATTTTGTAGAGGTACTGATCTAATTCTTCCCTCCTGTCTGGTTTGGCCGAACATATGACGTCCCGGAAAATGCTGAACGCCATAATGAACTCGGACAAAGTGAGCTTCTTATTTAATCTGGCATCTTTGGATTTAAGGACTACGGAGACATCTCCGCAGGCTATGGTCTTATTTTCGTTTAGATCATGAGTCGCTATAAGCAAGGATGCCAGATTAACATCCTTGCCTTCCAAGATCTCTTTCCTAATATGGGCAGGAATAAAATGGGCTGGCGAAATGTTGGGGACAGCAGATGGCGTACCTGAAATACTGGCATGAGAAGATGGCACAGTAGGAGGTGGAACCGGGGTAGAAGTGCCTGCAGTATTTCTGGACTCCATGGCATTCATCCTACTTCGCATGTCACTGACATCAGAGGTTAGATTATTAATAGCGGCGTGTAACTGAGTAAGAGAAGTTTGAATGGTGGACATGGAAACTTCTTCACTGCTGTGTCCGGCGGAGTCTGCAGTGAGGATCCTATATAATTCCGCTTTACGGGCAGAAGCCGGGAAGGGGATGCCCCTTCTAACTAGCTCAGCCGTCAATTTTGGAATAGTCCATGTTCTCAGGGAAGGGACACTAGCTTGATCGGAACCTCTGGCTGCATTCTCCAAAACCGAAGCAGAATCCTCAATGTCAGACGCGTGCGACATCCTGGAAAATAATCCAAACCGATGCTAAGTAACCTGTCTGCAACAAGCTATGACTAAGGAGATAACTACCAAGACACCACTTAATCTAAACAAAGGCGATCGTGAAATACCGGGACAGAGAGAGAGTGAGCGAAAACGTGTCGGATGGGGATCGTATACGTGACCGGACCTAGACAAGTGTGTGCCCGGTGGCAAGTGCGAAACGTTATATGAGTACCTTAACAACCTAGAACACCATAAAGAGCATCTTAAGGACGGAGACTACACAGAAAAAGAAATGGTGCGACAACGCAAGCAATCACAACCTAAAAACGTGTTAGGTTCATGAGGTGATTACTTGAACAATGACGTACGACACTTAAGCAGAACAGAGGGGGAGCAACCAAAGGAGTGTCAGACGGGAAACGTATGCGTAACGGGCCTAGACGAATATGTGCCCGGTGACGAGTGCGAAACGCTTACACGAGTACCATATCAACCTATAACAACATAAAGTACATTTTCCTTTTTTTTTTTTATCATGACTATACGAAAAGGGGAGTGCAACGACCATGCAAGCAATCACGAAAATGTGACGGGTTTATAGGTGATTACTTGGGCAATGACGAAACAACTTATTAACCAAGACAGGGAAGGTACCTGACGACGTATTGGACGAGAATAGAATGCGTGACTGCGTCTAGATAAGTGAGAACCCAGAGGAAAGCGCGAAAGTTAATACAAACACTATAAAAAACCCTGAACAACGTGAAAATCAATTTTTTGAGAACGTGACTATAACGTAAAAGAGGTGCACCGACAACGCAAGTAAACACAACCTGAAGACGTGTCAGGTTCATGAGGTGCTTACTTGGATAATAAAATAATTCTTACCCGAAGAAGCGACTCTTAACTGGACCTTGTGTCCCAGTGAACTACTTTTCGGATTTTGAGAAAGGATACGGGCAGCGTGACGGCCGGACACTTATGAACAGTGTAGTTGCAGTATTCCGGCGGGAACTGATAGCTGTGAAGAAACTTAATTATAGCATAGCACATATATCACCAAAGAAACTTCTAACACGGGCTGACTACGTACCTTGGCAGATAATACAAATTGCCTGATGAAACAATTGCGTGTGTGGCGGGAGACTAACACCAACTAGGAAATATATCTGGAACTACCAACTGAACCGCGGCACCACCTAAACAACAGATAAGGTCAAGAGACAGGGACAGGGAACCCCAAGGACCGTAAACTGTCAAGACTAGAAGCTACATACACATGGCTACCAAAGAACTCTGGACAGGTAACATCAGGACGTACAAGAGTCTAACCTACCGAATTAACTGGTTTGGTCTGCGGTGTAAAGACGATTTGATGAACCTAACAAACAGAGACTCATGAAAATCAGTTTAAACTTAACAAGCATCAGAAGCGTAAATACTAATCACCTGAACATGAGAAACAACACACATGAGATTGAAAGCGTGAACGTACGGAATGCGAATAGAAAACAATGGAGGGCTGAGACAAGAGAAAGATGACAGCAAATGCATATAACCTGCGGTATGAACAGAGTACTAGTACATACGGAGGGGGTAAAAGTAAACCGGGAGGAAAAGTAGGAAGTTGACTGCCCGGCCCCTTAAGGAGTCCACCGCAGCCCTATGGGGGACCTGTTAGGTAGCGTTGGTAACGTAACCGCCATGAATACTCTGGCCGCCCTAGAACCTCACCCCCCTGCGTAGTGCTGTGGAGAATACATAATAATATAACACTATCTTTGTTTATTACATATGACTCCCCTGCTAATAGCAGCGGGGAACCTATGATGCTTATAGCACTGACGTAGGTTAATTATAAATGAACCCCTGTCTATACACATTTTTTTTTTTTTTTTTTTTGTGTGTGAGGTAAGAGGGGAGGGGGGGGGGTGAGTGAGTAGGGCAGCCAAGCGGTATGGGGAGAATGCGCCCGGACTGTAAGGCAGGTGGGCTGGCGGTGTAGGCTAGTATACCGGGACCGTACCCCGGACGATTAGGAATAAACTGACAGCATGCGAGGATAGCTGGGGGGAAGCCGGGCCGATCACCGGTCATCCACGCGACCGGGAAGCCTCACGGCACAACCCCCAGCGTCCCAGCTACTTACGTTTAGAAGATCGCAAACGGCGAGGACCCGAACGAGGAAGACGTCTGACAACTTCCGGTCAGCTGATGCGTGTCAGCTGACGGAGCGAAGAACCCACGGCGTCATAGAAGGGGAAGAGCCGTGGGTTCTTATAGTCATCCCGCTCCTCCCACAATTACAGGCCAGCTGCGCAGGCCTTTCCATATATTGTGTGTGTGGTGGGGATTTATTACATAGTGTGTGTGTTGGGGGGATTTATTATATAGTGTATGTGTGTGGTGGGGGGGGATTTATTATATAGTGTGTGTGTGTGGTGGGGATTTATTATATAGTGTGTGTGTTGGGGGGATTTATTATATAGTGTGTGTGTTGGGGAGGATTTATTATATAGTGTGTGTGTGTGGTGGGGGGGATTTATTATATAGATTGTGTGTGTGGTGGGGGGGATTTATTATATAGTGTGTGTGTGTGGTGGGGGGATTTATTATATAGTGTGTGTGTGTGGTGGGGGGATTCATTATATAGTGTGTGGTGGGGGGGGGATTTATTATATAGTGTGTGGTGGGGGGATTTATTATATAGTGTGTGTGTGTGGTGGGGGGATTTATTATGTAGTGTGTGTGTGTGTGGTGGGGGGGATTTATTATATAGTGTGTGTGTGGTGGGGGGATTTATTATATAGTGTGTGTGGTGGTGGGGGATTTATTATATAGTGTGTGTGTTGGGGGGGATTTACTATATAGTGTGTGTGTGGTGGGTAGGGGGATTTATTATATAGTGTGTGTGTTGGGGGGGATTTATTATATAGTGTGTGTGGTTGGGGGGATTTATTATATCGTGTGTGTGGTGGGGATTTATTATATAGTGTGTGTGTTGGGGGGGGATTTATTATATAGTGTGTGTGTGGTGGGGATTTATTATATAGTGTGTGGTGGGGGGGATTTATTATATAGTGTGTGTGTGGTGGGGATTTATTATATAGTGTGTGGTGGGGAGGGGATTTATTATATAGTGTGTGTGTGTGTGTGTGTGTGTGGTGGGGGGGATTTATTATATAGTGTGTGTGGTGGTGGGGATTTATTATAAAAAGTGTTTGGTGGGGGGATTTATTATATAGTGTGTGTTGGGGGGGATTTATTATATAGTTTGTGTGTGTGTGGGGGGGTTTATTATATAGTGTGTGTGTGTGGGGGGTATTTATTTTATAGTGTGTGTGGTGGGGGGGGATTTATTATATAGTGTGTGTGGTGGGGGGATTTATTATATAGTGTGTGTGGTGGGGGGGATTTATTATATAATGTGTGTGTGGTGGGGGGGGATTTATTATATAGTGTGTGTTGGGGGGATTTATTATATAGTGTGTGTTGGGGGGATATATTATATAGTGTGTTTTGGGGGGGATATATTATATAGTGTGTGTGGTGGGGGGATTTATTATATAGTGTGTGTTGGGGGGATTTATTATATAGTGTGTGTGTGTTGGGGCGAGGATTTATTACATAGTGTGTGTGTGTGGGGGGATTTATTATATAGTGTGTGTGTGGTGGGGGGTTATTATATGGTGTGTGTAGTGGGGGGATTTATTATATTGTGTGTGTGGTGGGGGGGATTATTATATAGTGTGTGTGGTGGGGGGGATTTATTATATAGTGTGTGTGGTTGGGGGGGGATTTATTATATAGTGTGTGTGGTTGGGGGGGGATTTATTATATAGTGTGTGTGGTGGTGGGGATTTATTATATAGTGTGTGTGTGGTGGGGGGATTTATTATATAGTGTGTGTTGGGGGGATTTATTATATAGTGTGTGTTGGGGGATTTATTATATAGTGTGTTTTGGGGGGGATATATTATATAGTGTGGGTGTGTGTGTGGTGGGGGGATTTATTATACAGTGTGTGTTGGGGGGATTTATTATATAGTGTGTGTGTGTGTGTTGGGGGGGGGTTATTATATAGTGTGTGTTGGGGAGGGGATTTATTATATAGTGTGTGTGTGGGGGGGGGATTTATTATATAGTGTGTGTGTGTGGTGGGGGGGATTTATTATATAGTGTGTGTGGTTGGGGGGATTTATTATATAGTGTGTGTGTGGTGGGGGGTTATTATATAGTGTGTGTGGTGGGGGGATTTATTATATAGTGTGTGTGTGTGGTGGGGGGATTTATTATATAGTGTGTTTTTGGGGGGGATGTATTATATAGTGTTTGTGTGTGTGTGTGGTGGGGGGGATTTATTATAAAGTGTGTGTTTGGGGGATTTATTATATGGTGTGTGTTGGGAGGGGATTTATTATATAGTGTGTGTGGTGGTGGGGATTTATTATATAGTGTGTGTTGGGGGGGGGGGAGATTTATTATATAGTGTATGTGGTGGGGGGATTTATTATATAGTGTGTGTGGTGGTGGGGATTTATTATATAGTGTGTGTTGGGGGGGGGGAGATTTATTATACAGTGTATGTGGTGGGGGGATTTATTATATAGTGTGTGTGTGTGGTGGGGGGATTTATTATATAGTGTGTGTGGTGGGGGGGATTCATTATATAGTGTGTGTGTGTTTGTGTGTGTGTGTGTGGTGGGGGGATTTATAATATAGTGTGTGTGGTGGGGGGATTTATTATATAGTGTGTGGTGGGGGGATTTATTATATAGTTTGTGTGGTGGGGGGGATTGATTATATAGTGTGTGTGTGTGGGGGGGGGATTTATTATATAGTGTGTGTGTGTGTGGTGGGGGGATTTATTATATAGTGTGTGTGTGGTGGGGGATTTATTATATAGTGTGTGTGGTGGGGGGGATTTATTATATTGTGTGTGTGGTGGTGGGGATTTATTATATAGTGTGTGTGTGGTGGGGGGGATTTATTATATAGTGTGTGTTGGGGGATTTATTATATAGTGTGTGTGTGTGTGGTGGGGTGATTTATTATATAGTGTGTGGTGGGGGGATTTATTATATAGTGTGTGTGGTGGGGGGGATTGATTATATAGTGTGTGTGTGTGTGTGTGGGGATTTATTATATAGTGTGTGTGTGTGGTGGGGGGATTTATTATATAGTGTGTGTGTGGTGGGGGATTTATTATATAGTGTGTGTGGTGGGGGGATTTATTATATAGTGTGTGTGGTGGGGGGGATTTATTATATAGTGTGTGTGTGGTGGGGGGATTTATTATATAGTGTGTGTTGGGGGATTTATTATATAGTGTGTGTTGGGGGGATTTATTATATAGCGTGTTTTGGGGGGGGGATATATTATATAGTGTGGGTGTGTGTGTGGTGGGGGGATTTATTATATAGTGTGTGTTGGGGGGATTTATTATATAGTGTGTGTGTGTGTGTGTGTGTGTGTTGGGGGAGATTTATTATATAGTGTGTGTTGGGGGGGGATTTATTATATAGTGTGTGTGTGTGGGGGGGGATTTATTATATAGTGTGTGTGTGTGTGTGGGGGGGATTTATTATATAGTGTGTGTGGTTAGGGGGATTTATTATATAGTGTGTGTGTGGTGGGGGGTTATTATATAGTGTGTGTGGTGGGGGGATTTATTATATAGTGTGTGTGTGTGGTGGGGGGATTTATTATATAGTGTGTTTTGGGGGGGGGGGTTATTATATAGTGTGTTTTGGGGGGATTTATTATATAGTGTGTGTGTGTGGTGGGGTGGATTTATTATATAGTGTGTGTGTGTGGTGAGGATTTATTATATAGTGTGTGTGGTGGGGGGAATTTATTATATAGTGTGTGTGGTGGGGGGGGGGATTTATTATATAGTGTGTGTGGTGGGGGGGATTTATTATATAGTGTGTGTTGGGGGGGATTTATTATATAGTGTGTGTGGGGGGGAGGGGGGTTTGTTATATAATGTGGGGGGGGGGGTTATCATATAATGTGAGGGGGTATTTATTATATAATGTGGGGGGGTTATTATATAATGTGAGGGGGTATTTATTATATAATGTGGGGGGGTATTTATTTATTATATAATGTGGGGGGGGGGCTATTATATAATGTGAGAAGGGAGGAAATTATGCATGTGAGGGGAGGATAATAATGATTATTATAATCCTCCCCTCACATATATGTAACATCTCCCCCTCACATGTATAATCTGATCACCCCCTCCTCACATTGATTATCCCCTCACATATATAATATTATAATCAGATTATATGTGAGGGGATTATCAATGTGAGGAGGGGGGTTATCAGATTATATATGTGAGGGGGAGATGTTACATATATGTGAGGGGAGGATTATAATAATCATTATTATCCTCCCCTCACATGCATAATCTGATAATCGCCTCTCCCCATACGTATCCCGTACTGATCCTGAGTTATATCCTGTAACTCTTTTTTATTATAAAAATGAAAAACACACTTGATACAAAACATAAAACAAAAACAAGCTTAACCAGCGATAACAAAAATAAAATTACAAAAACAAACTCTGCCTAACCGGCCAGCCCAAACTTACTAAAATACACTTTTACTTTTTTTCCCCATACCAATACAACACACACAAACACGCATTCCAAAAAATGAACATAAAAATAGCCCAACTTGGCTTATAAAAATATATAAACATAAAATTCAGCATGACTTGGCTATAAAAACCAAACAAAAGAAAAGGAACATAAAAGTAGCACAACTTGGCTATAACTGAAAAATTACCCTTACCCAGGGGATAAAAAATAAGTAAATAAATAAAAATATAAAAAAAAATAAACTAAATAAAAAAAAAATTGCTCAGCACAACTTGCTAAAAAAAAAAAACAACGCTCTGCCTCCCAGCCAGAGATCCACAGGTGAAAGAAGGGCAAGGAAAAGCAGCGCGGAGATGCGGCCGGAGAGAGGGCCCAAAGAGCCCAGCCCCACGCACCGCCCCCGCACGGCCGCAAGGCCCGCGAAGCACGCCCAGCGCGGCAAGGAGCCGAGGACGGCCAGAGAGGATCTGCGCAAGGCCCAGAATCCGGCGAGCGCTGGACCTAAAAAGAGCAAGCCAGAACCGAAGAGAAGGACAACACCGCCAAAAAATGAGACCGCGAAGCCGGAGGCGAGAAGGGCAGAGACACCGGAGGGGAGCGGCCCCCCAAGGAGAAACATAAACATACACAAACATACACATACACATAAATACATCTGACACCACTTTACTACTGGCCCGACTGCCACTATACACTATATAATATAAAACAATATAAAGTCAAAACACAATATATACAAAACACAATATATACAAAAATCACAGAAAATATACAAAATATAATAAATACACTACAGAAAACAACAGAAAACACCTACACTAAAACTATCCCCTCACCCACACCACCCCTCCTGTACATGGGTCAGAGTCCATACCGTCCATACAGTTCTCAAAGTACAGTCCTTAACTGACCCATGTCAGGTCCCCAAAACACCACAAAAACACAACCCACAAATACACCCTCCCCACCTAACACTCCTCCCAACAAACTTATATACAAACTTATACACTCTGAACCACAACCCCCTTTAGGCCCAAGTTTGGTTGCCTGTAAGCCCTTCATACCATGTCTACTGAAAACAAAACAAAAAGCTAATGTGCACATGCATCAGCCCAACACCAGGGAGAAGGATGGCAGACCTGATACATAAATCATTTTATACTCTTTCCCTAACTCCCCCTACAATTCTCCCTAATTCTATCCCTACAATAAATCTGACCCTGCCCTCACCCTATCTCTACCCCTATAACACTGCCCCTAACCAAAATAAAAGGTACTCTACCCAAAAGGTTTAGTACCTAGGGCACATGAAATGAGAAACCTCTCCACAGGAGAGAAGCCCTACTGGTACCAAGACTGCCATACTCCAGAGACCTGATCTTCCTGAGGTCACCGGTGATGTTCCTACAGACCTCCACCTCGGAGAGGATTTTCTGTTGGGTCGACACTAAGCATCGTGCATTCCACGTGTAGTACCTAACCACTAAACTGACTAAGAATAAAGTGCCCCGATCTCGGCCACCCAGGTTCCTGAATGCCCCATAAGCCCACTCCGGATAGGCAAGGCCGGCAAGTTGACTCCAGCCGATGGAAGCGCCCACCCTGTTGTAGACCCCTATGTTAAAGGGACAATGAAGCAGGAAGTGGTCCATGCTTTCCAGCGTGTCCCCGCACTCTTCTCGGGGACATCCCCGGTCATTAGATCTCCTTCACTTCAGATTGTCCCTTACACATAGCTTCCCCTGAAAGCAGCGCCAGGCCAAGTCCCAAAACTTCTGGGGGATGCTTTTCATATTTAAAAGATACAACCCCACCCTCATATCCCGACCTGGGCAGTCCCTGAGTGCCAGAGGCTTCTGGAAGTGGGTCAACAGAACCCGTTTGTCAAGGAACTGCCTTGACTGGGTCCTGATCCCCCACACCCCACCGACGTATCGCATTCAGAGTCAGGGTAGCGTAAGCCGGAAGATATCCATGGGGCGTAGGGAGGTCCTTCACTTGCCCTCCTGTCTCCCATTCCTGGAAGAAAGGCCGAAACCATTCCCTGCAGGAGAGTACCCACGGAGGAGCCCTCTCTTTCCAGAGGCTTGCAATGTTGGCTTTCAAGAAGGTGTTCGTTAAGAACACCACAGGGTTTACCATAGATGAACCCCCTAGTCTCCTCGTGCGGTACGTAAGCTCTCTCTTGACTAGGTTCAACCTGTTCCCCCATAACAGTTGGAAAAACAGGCTGTAGACCCTAGTGTAGTAAGCCTCTAGTAAGATACATACACTGCCCAGATAGATAAACAAGGGGAGCAGGTACGATTTGATCAGGTGTACCGTTTCCCTGAGGGTCATAGACCATCCCTTCCACTGGTTCACCTTCTGAGTGGCATCCTGGAGCTTACCATCCCAGTTTTTGGTGGGATAATCATCCTGGCCGAATGTGATGCCCAGAATTTTTGCTGACTCTTGGAGCCCTGGAAGGGTGTCCGGGAGATCAAATGTGGGATCTCCCCCTCCCAGCCAGAGACTTTCACACTTATCCTGGTTGATCTTGGACCCGGATGCCTCCGAGTAGCGGTCCACCTCTGACATCACCACATCGACCTCCTCCAGTGAGCAGACGAAAATAGTGACATCATCAGCGTACGCCACCACTCTCTGGGCGACATCCGGCTCCGCCAGAGTCATCCCGACTCCCGCCAATGGCCCACAATCTACCCTCCGGACGAAGGGATCAATTGCGAACACGTATAACAGCTGGCTCAAAGGACAACCCTGACGGACTCCGGACCCCACCTCAAAAGAGCGGCCAGACCAACCGTTCACCAGCGGGAAACTCTCTGTCCCTGCATATAAGATGACAAGCCAATTCACAAAAGTACTCGGTAAGCCATATCTCAGGAGGACGGACCAGAGGTACTCATGGTTCACCCGATCAAATGCTTTAGCCTGATCCAAGGACAGCATGTACCCCTTCCAGAGACCCGCACCACTCCTCTCCACTGCCTCCCTGACACTGAGAACTGCACTTAAGGTGCTTCGGCCTGAAACAGAGCAGAGAAGAGCTATGGGCCTCCAATTCTCAATCCGGCTAGGATCTTTACCTTTTGACAGAAGAATCAGGGCTGACCTCCTCATTGACTTTGGTAGAGTGCCCGAGGAGAGACACTCATTGAATACCTCAGTCAAGAGGGGAGCTAAAGACTCCTTAAAGGTCCTGTACCACTCGGATGTTAAGCCATCCGGACCTGGCGACTTCTTGGGGGCGAGCCCCTCGATCGCCAGTCTCACTTCCTCTTCCCTGATTTCTTCTGCCAAAACATCAAGAGAGGGGTCTACCCCTGGCTCAGGAATAGTTTCAGCCAGGAAAGCCGATATCCCGTCTCGATCTAGATCCTTCCTTCCCAAGAGGTGCGAGTAGAAGGATCTGACGACCTCCAGGATCCCCGATCTGGACCGATTCAGAGATCCCGTACTATCAATCAGTCATGAGACCACTTTACTACTCACTGACATCTTACAGTTCTTGTAAGGGTTGGGCGAGCGGTACCTCCTGTAATCCCTCTCAAAAACCAAAGATGCGTGTCTATCGTACTGACACCTCATCAGCAAGGACTTCACTCTGGAAATATCCTCCCGGCTACCTCCAGTCGATACAAGGAGCTCGAGTTTCCTCCTCAGACCCTGATACAGGCGGTACCTATTCAGGGACCTGAGGCTCGAGAGCTGGCGGAAGAACCCCGCAACCCGCTTCTTGAATATCTCCCACCACTCTGACTTACTACTACAAAGGTCCAGTAAAGGTACCTGACTGTCTTATCTCAGCTTCCTCCGGGAGGGACGAATTCAGCTTCCAATAACCTTTACCCATCCGGGGGGTCTCTGAAACATTCAAGGAAAACAAAATCATACAGTGATCGGAGAATTCCACCTCAACCACGGACACTGCGGAAGAGACGGCTTCCTCCTTTAAATAAAACCTGTCTATCCTAGACCTGCAGCTACCTCGATGATAGGTGAAACCCACGTGGCCTGAGGGGCTCCGGATGTGGGCGTCCTCTAGGCGAGCTTCCCTAACTATATTATTGAGGGCCACGCTATCGTAAGCCAGCGGACCATTGGAACCTCTCCTATCTTGGGACCTCGTGACATTATTGAAGTCCCCTCCAAAAATCACTTGCCGGCTAGTAAAAAGGAAGGGCTTAATCCTCATAAAGAGATCTTTGCGGCCCCACTTGGTTTGTGGGGCGTAGATGTTAATGAGCCGGAGCTCTTGCCCCTTCATGAGGACATCTAAGATCAGGCACCCCCACTTTTCTAACTCAATAACCCGCCGGCATTCAACCGGAGCGGTAAAAAGGACCGCCACCCCACTATACGGCCCGTGCCTCCACTCTCTTCTGGCTTTAACCAGAGAGGCTAGATCTGACAACCTGGTCTCCTGTAAAAAGAAAATGTCGGCTTCAACATGGCCGAGAAAATCAAAGGCTGCGAATCTAGCCATATCCGACTTTATACTGGCACAGTTAATGGATGCCAGCGTCAATGGGGTGAGTGCCGCCATCATGGGTGATTGAGTTAGATGGCCTCACCTTTATTTTTTCTTACCCTTCTTCTTCATCCCCTCATCCCAAGAAGAAGAAGAAAGGGCAGGACCACTTTTGCCTCTTTTTTTGGACTCACTCGGGTCCATATGGTCCCCGTCTCCGTCTGACCCCGGTCTAGCCCTGACCTCCGAGGAAGGTGCCTCAACAGGACAGGGCCCAGTTCCCCCGAGAGGCTCTTTCTCACCTCGGAGGAGATGTTATCAAGGACGAGGTACCGGTTTGAAAGGTCAACCAGAGGGGGGGCAGTCAGGCTTCCGCTTGGGACCCGGCCCGCAGTACGAGGGAGAGAGGGCTTGCACCTTTTCTTTCTCCCTTTCCTTTTGCCCTTGTCTTTCTTTTTGGCCTTCTCTACACTCTCCTCATCCACACTTTCATAGTGGGAGGAATCGGAAGAGTCGGCCATATTGCCTTCCTCTTCGCTCAGTCTCCTGATCTCCTCATCCAGCACATCCTCCTCCAGGGCTTCAGTAATTTCAGGGCCAGCTTTAGGAGCAGGGGCCGGAGCTACCCCCGTCACTTGGGCACTCTCCAGCTCCCTACTCCTCCTCCGATTTTCCTCCCACCTTAGTTTGGCGGGGCCCTTCCTCCTCACTAGCCCTGGTGCGCCCCCATCCCTACTCGTACCCTCTCCAGCCAAGGCAACTTCACAGCTCTCCCCAGCCGGAGCGGCCGCCGCACGGGCGAAGGCGCTAGGACAACGACTAAAAGGATGCCCGAGGACACCACACAGATGGCAGCGGATCTGCCTACAGGATGCGGCCAGATAACCCACCCCACCACACAAAGCACAGACCTGTACAGTACAGGCTGCGCTAAAATGGGTGGGGCTACCGCACCTGTGACAGACCTTAGGCTGCCCCTGGTAGAAGACCTGGATCCTGTCACGTCCAAGGAAGGCGGCTGACGGAATGTGGGCAACCATACTCCCTGAGCGCCTGAGTTTGACGGAAAACGTCCAGGCCCCGGACCAGATCCCGTGCTCATCAAAGTTTTTCTTGGGCATGTCCGTCACATCCCCATACTGACCGAGCCAGGTCATGATGTCGTAACAAGTAAGTGACTCGTTACGGGTCAAAACGGTCACCTTCTTGACTGAGTTCTGACGGGAAATTGCCTTTACGGCAAAATCCCGCCAGCCGGGCTCGTTCTTCGCCACCTCGTAGTTTGATCAGAAGAGTTCGAAACCCTCTGGCCGAACGAAACTGACGTCAAACTCGGACGTACCGTAGGGGTGGATCAGGGCAAAGATGTCACTCGCCCTGAATTCCATCTGGAGGAGGAGCTCAACCACTTTAGCGCGAGGTGGGCACGCATCCTCACCCCCCCAAATCAGACGGACCACATTCCTGCGGTTATTGTCCTGCCCGGTTGTCGGGAGGGACCAGACCACCTCCCCATTCTGCTCTCAGAAAGCCCCCAAACCGTGCCTCTCTATCCAGAAAGACAGGTCGACCTCACTCCTTCCCTCTACCTGGATCGACCTGTCGCCCCTACGCAGAGCCTCCAGGAGGCGCTGTTGCAAGTAACCCCCGGGGACGGACGGAGACGGGGACCCCCCTGGACCCCCGGCAGTGACATTAGCATAGCTCCTAGGAGCAGTCACTGCCGGGGGGGCAGCCAGGCCAGACCCAGACCCAGAACCACCATTCACGCCACCACTCACATCACCACTCACATCATCCTTTTTTCCATTCATACCACTACTCCCACCAACATTCACTCCACTGACACTCCTCTCATCCACAACACTACTACACTCAGCATTCTCACTCATACCCTGCCTAACTGATTCTGGGCTGGCTGGAAATTATAGTACTGCTGGCTTTACTAAGTTCTTTTTTTCCAGCTTGGCTGCTGCTGCTGCTAACGATGGCTCCTTCTCCTGACTGGGCAATGACGCCTCCTGAGTCTGGGGCTGCCCCCCCAAGCGCACCCCAGCTCCTCCCACGGCGCCATTGCCGAACACTGATCCCGGCACCGGGACACTCCCCCCCCCCCCTCACAGGGGAGTGCCCCGCAGTGCCCGAAGAACAAACCTTACTCGAGGGACCGCCCCCCGAGCACACGGACTCAACGCTCTCTGGCACCCGGACACTCCCCCCCCTCACAGGGGAGTGCCCCGCGGCGCCAGTAGTGCCCACAGTACTCGGGGAACCGCCCCCCGAGCACACGGCAGCGTAACTTGCCTCTGGCACTTGGACACGCCGCCTGCCACCCTGGGGCGGTCCTGCAGTGCCAGAGCTGCCCGGCATGAGCCCATCCTGCCCTTCCCTACCGACAGGATGGGTGGGCTTCACAACTATTGCACCCTTAGCCTTTCCTGACGCCATGCTGTACCCCCCATGCTGGCCCCGCTCCACCACAGGAACGGGGTCTGGCAGTTTGGGGGAGCCTGCAGCCTGAACCAGCTTTGAAGCTGGCCCAGACTGCTGGAAAGGGACAAATACATATTGCACCATCTCCTTTGTCTTGCGCTTCTTGGCCTTCTGCTTTACCACCACATCCTCACACTCTTCATCGCCAAAGGTGAAATTCTGGAGGTGGGCTGGGGACTCTTGCATCATAATAGCTCTCAATAGACCCCCAGCCTCACCCTCCACGTCATCCTCCTCGCTCTCACTTGGTGGTAGTGCCACCTGTCCAGCCTCAATGTAGCTGTCCTGGGTCTGGGTGTCACAGGGAGTAGCTTCAAGTTCCGCACATTGTGCACTTTCCTCCATCACATCTTCACCACCATCCTCACTATGTTCACCGCCACTACTCTCCCCATCATCCACCTCCACCTTACCTGGGGATTTCATGGCGGCAAACCGATTGCTGTTGATCAGCTTCTCCTTGAAGAGACCGCTCCCCTCCAGTATCTCCGCTCTCCTCGCCTCCAGCTTCACAATCTCGCCCTTCAGGGATGTTATCCTTCTCTTCAGTTCTGGCTTGCTCTTTCTGGATCTGGTGCTCATCAGACTCTGGGCCGCACGCAGATCCTCTCTGGCCATCCTCAGCTCCTTGCCGCTCTGCTCATACTCCGCAAACCTTGCGGCCATGCGGGAGCAGTACGTGGAACTGGACTCTCCAGGCCCACTCTCCGACCACATCTCCACATTGCTTTTCCGTGCCCCTCTTCCACCTGTGGATCTCTGGCTGGCACCCGTAGCCTGGGAAGCAGAGCCTGCATTTCTGCAGACTCTGCCAGATCTTCTCCCGGCCGGAACAATGGCTGTTGAAGTTTTCACTCCACTCCCCGCCAGCCTAGAACGGGAAGTGGAGCCATGAGGCTCCATTGCAGGAGGCTCTTCCCCAAAAATCTGCCACCTTCCTGGGAAAGCAGGTGGAAAAAATCATCCTCTCTCCACTGGAAGTCTGGAGTCTCAGGAGCTCAGCAACACACAGACCTAGTGACCACACCCTCCAGAGCTGGACTCACTATTCTGCTGGTGAGGTCACTGTGTACATACATTACATTACTGATCCTGTACTGATCCTGAGTTATATCCTGTAAATCTTTTTTATTAGAAAAATGTAAATCATAACAAACACAAAACCAGCACAACTTTGCCATAACTGAAAACAACAACATAAAATAACATAAACTCAAACTTTACATTTCAAATAAAAGAACATAAATCCTGCCTAACCGGCCAGCCCAGTTTTCCCTAGAAAATACTAGAGACACACCTTACATAACCGAATATCTAACAACACTCACATGCATACTCAACTTGCATTACCAAAAAAGAAACATAAAAATAGCACTATTTAGCTGTAACTAAAAAAACACCCAAACTTGGGAAAACACACACAACAAGGATTCCCACTACACCCCATTAATTTAATGTATATATATATATATATATATATATATACACACACATATTTTTTTTCCCCTCCTAATTGTTAAGAAGGAAAATTAAATCTATAACTCAAAAACACCCAAACTTGGGGAAAAGAAGACCTAGACCAAAGAAAAACGAAATCCACTACGGGATACAAAAATACCAAAGAAAAATTACTTACAAAAATAACAACTGGTTCGACTGCCATAATATAAGATAAACAAAATTATAACATATTATACATATAGAATATATACACTGAAGAAATAGATGGTCCAGCGCAGGATAACGTGCAATAAAAGCCAAAATTTATTGTAGATTCAAGCCATAGGACAGCAGGACACAAGGTAACGCGTTTCAGCCGGAAAAACCAGCCTTATTCATACAAAGATACAAAAGAAGTGGCCATTCTTTTATGGGAAGTGGTGGAAGGGAACACCCAGGTGAACACCTGGTGTAATCACGCCCATCAGATCCCGTAGTAGAAATGCAAAGACATGTGTATATATATAGAGATAGACACAATTAAAATACTGACAACAAACATTTTTTGAAATATAGCTATATAAAAATTAATATAATAATAAATATATAGAGATGGCCCAAAATGGTTACAGGTATGTAAATTTCTCTAATATACAAATATAAAAGAAGGTATAAGTTTCCAAATATATTGTATGGGCATATGTAGTATATACAAAAGTATACAGATGTAAATTACAATAACCATAAAACCATTAGAAAGGAGAGGCATTAAGAGACATGGGGTCGTAATCGTGGACATGGATGTCATGAATAATTTCAATTGTGTATTCATAAAAAAAATTTTTATTTGGATATTAGTAATGTAAAATCACATCCTGTCTACGATTAAGGCCCCTGGGAAATCTACAGTCTAATTCCATAATCCAATAGACCTCGCGGTCTAACAATTTTTGTCTGAAATCACCCCCTCTTTTAGGTGGAATAACTTTTTCAATTCCGCATAAGATCATGGAAGAATAATCTCCCTGATGTGCTCGAGCACAGTGTTGGGATACCATTGATGTGTGTCGGGAGTTAAAATGGGCAATGTCCGAGATGTGCTTCCTGGTTCTAGTTTTGAGGGAATTGGAGGTGCATCCAACATATTGGAGTTTACAAATAGTACAGGAGAACATGTAAATAACATGCATAGTATTGCAATTTATATATTGTTGTATTTTATATTTTTTTCCAGTGGAATAGGAACTAAATTCTACAACACTGTGCATGAATTTACAACAAATACATATTTTATGTCCACATTTATATGAGCCCTTGGTGGTAAGCCATGTTTGTGCAGTGGGCCTGGTGCTTATGAAAAGACTCGGGGATAATTTTTGTCCCAAGGTGGGAGCTTTTCTAGAGACACATCTGTAGCCTGAGTCCATAATGGAACTGTATAATGGATCACCTGTAATAATAGGTATATATTTGTGGACTAGGCGACAGATGGTATTATAATCACTGCTGTATTGGGTGACAAACATGACTGGCTTTTTACTTTTTTGTAGTTGCTGTGGTGAATTTTCCGATATGACTATGCTACTAGACTCTGGGTTATTATGTATTATAGGGGCAGAGGAAATTAATTGGGAACGATTTTTGTTTAGCGCAATTTGCCTCGCTCTCTCTATGCTCCATTTTGGATAACCTCTGCATCTAAGACGTGCCTCAATAATGTCCGCCTCCCTGTGGAAGAGCTCCAATGAAGAACAATTTCTTCTAGCTCTTATCATCTCCCCCACGGGAAGATTGCGGATCACGTGGGGGGGATGGCAAGATGAGGAATGCAAAATCGTGTTAGATGCTGATTCTTTACGAAATGTGGTGGTAACAATGGATTTGGAGACAAGATCGCCCTTCAGGTAAAGATCCAAAAAGGAAATCGTGCTTGTACTAAAGGAGACTGTAAATTTAAGTCCTATCTGATTGTCATTCAAGAATTGAGTGAAGGTGTCACCTGCCGCCACATCGGACCCCCAGATAAACAGGAGGTCATCAATGTAGCGACCATACCACCGAATGCAATTAAAAAAAGGATTATTGGGGGCGAAAAGAATCCCCTTCTCCCACCAACACATATATATGTTGGCGAGAGAAGGGGAGAATTTCGCCCCCATAGCAGCTCCAGTGACCTGCAGGTAGTATACATCGTCAAACATGAAATAATTATGAGAAAGTAAAAATTCGACACATATGACAATGTATTCCTGGAGGTGATTGGGGTATTGTGAGTATGTGGACAGAAACCATGTTAATGCAGTGACTGCTTTGTCATGGGGAATAACTGAATATAATGCAGAGACATCTGCCGTGACCCATGAAAAATTAGATTCCCATTCAATTTGACTAAAAGCGGCCAGTACATGTTTAGTGTCCCTCAAGAAACCAGGCATGGTGACAACAAGGGGTTGAAGTAAGGTGTCAATCCATGAACACAATCTTTCATTCAAAGAAGAGATGCCAGCCACTATGGGCCTCATAGGTGGAGGAAAGGTACCCTTGTGGATCTTGGGGAGTGAATGGAAAATGGCTGTGACTGGATGGGGAATTTTGATATATTCCGCCTGTTTGGTGGTGAAAAAACCTTCTTTCTCCCCAAGATCCACGAGGCTATATAAATGTGATTTGAAGGAGTTGACTGGGTTACCGGATAATTTTTTATATGTCTTAGTGTCCGATAGCATATCTAAATTAAGTTTATGATACAACCCCTTATCCATGACGATAACTCCGCCTCCTTTATCAGCTTCACGTATAATAATGTCTTGAGCATCAGATAATTCCGATATAGCTAATTTTTCTCTGTGAGGAAGATTAAAGGATGGTGGGGGAGGGTTATGCATCAGACGTACCAATTCTCTCTCCATACACTCCTGGAAGTTATCCAGCACGCTAGTTCTAGACATTACTGGATAAAAATCAGGATTGGACACAGGCATATGTGGAATATTATAGACCTGTGGTGAGTGAGATAAATCCTGTAAATCAGAGATGGCCGCGAGCTCATGAAATGCGAGACCCGCGATCATATCCTCACCAGGAGTATGGGAATTATCAGAAAAATGTACATAATCAGAGGGCACGGACTCAAGCAAGGAATTTGTATTAGTAAGTAAAGCAGGTAAAGGGTTAACATTCAGAACGCTAGAATTGTCAGAGGCATTGGAAACATCAGCAACACTGTTATTATTCTCACAATTAGCAAAGTGCTTACGTAAAGTAATATTTCTGACAAACCGATTAATGTCCAGCATAGTATGGAAAAAATCAAACCTTCGTGTTGGTGAGAAAGAGAGTCCCTTGGACAATACCGACAGCTGTGCCTCAGACAAGATCTTAGCTGAGATGTTAAAGACCGGAAGGTTTAATGTCTTTTCTTTGCTCCACGTTGAGGATTTCTCTTGGCTGGAGCGCTTGTGCTTCCTCCCTGCCCTCCGTTTTTTGGAGTGGAAGATCTCATGCTATGGCCCACAGTAGGTGACACCTGTGGAGGGGAGGAGGTACCGCCCGGTACGGCCAAAGAAGACCCGGCTGAGGTTTCCTGAGAACGAAGATCCAGGTCAGTAGAGTCCATGCCAGTGGAATTGAAACTCACTTTGTGGGCCTTGTTCACATTGTGACGTTTGTTATACCGGTTTCTGTTTTTCTTTAAGATGGATCGAGGTGTAGCAGATTTGTTGTCCACATTGGGCCAATGGTATACAGAGCCCGTTTTGTAATCTTGTAAATCTCTGCGGAATTTAGTTTCTTTCAATTCCGCAATAGAAGATTCCAACTGAGAGATATTTGTACTGATCTTCTCATCATAGGTGGAAAAAGAGGGATGGTTTTCAAATTGTGAGATGGAATGCTGAAGAGTGGAGATTTTCTGTTTTATATCATTCAGAGCTTCTTCCTCATATTGTATAATCAACTTAATGAATCTTAGTGAGGAGTCAGTAAGCAGAAATTCCCAATCTTCTTTGAACTGCTGATTAAAAATGGTGGTGGGGAATTTACGGATACGAAGCCCCCGTGGAATCATTGCTTGCTCAACGTACTTTTTCAGGGTTGAGACATCCCACCAGATTTTTGTCTCTGAGGATAATGCACTCTCAAGATTATCCATGTGAATCTTTAGATCCACAGTGTCCTGCGTATCCGTATTGGTGGCATTGAAAATCTGCGTCATGCGATCTGCACGTGTCTGGCGTTCCTCCAGCGGTTGCAAGCAAATGCTGTTAGACATATTAAATCTTGTCTATATATCACAGTCTTTATGGGCAATACCGCAATGGGGTGGGGAGCACGAGAGGAGTTCAAACTTGCAAAGGAGTATAGGATTACTCAGCTCACCCTTTCAGCCAGACGCCTGTCGCACGGCACCGTGTGAACCAACACCAGGATAGCAATGAAGAAATAGATGGTCCAGCGCAGGATAACGTGCAATAAAAGCCAAAATTTATTGTAGATTCAAGCCATAGGACAGCAGGACACAAGGTAACGCGTTTCAGCCGGAAAAACCAGCCTTATTCATACAAAGATACAAAAGAAGTGGCCATTCTTTTATGGGAAGTGGTGGAAGGGAACACCCAGGTGAACACCTGGTGTAATCACGCCCATCAGATCCCGTAGTAGAAATGCAAAGACATGTGTATATATATAGAGATAGACACAATTAAAATACTGACAACAAACATTTTTTGAAATATAGCTATATAAAAATTAATATAATAATAAATATATAGAGATGGCCCAAAATGGTTACAGGTATGTAAATTTCTCTAATATACAAATATAAAAGAAGGTATAAGTTTCCAAATATATTGTATGGGCATATGTAGTATATACAAAAGTATACAGATGTAAATTACAATAACCATAAAACCATTAGAAAGGAGAGGCATTAAGAGACATGGGGTCGTAATCGTGGACATGGATGTCATGAATAATTTCAATTGTGTATTCATAAAAAAAAATTTTATTTGGATATTAGTAATGTAAAATCACATCCTGTCTACGATTAAGGCCCCTGGGAAATCTACAGTCTAATTCCATAATCCAATAGACCTCGCGGTCTAACAATTTTTGTCTGAAATCACCCCCTCTTTTAGGTGGAATAACTTTTTCAATTCCGCATAAGATCATGGAAGAATAATCTCCCTGATGTGCTCGAGCACAGTGTTGGGATACCATTGATGTGTGTCGGGAGTTAAAATGGGCAATGTCCGAGATGTGCTTCCTGGTTCTAGTTTTGAGGGAATTGGAGGTGCATCCAACATATTGGAGTTTACAAATAGTACAGGAGAACATGTAAATAACATGCATAGTATTGCAATTTATATATTGTTGTATTTTATATTTTTTTCCAGTGGAATAGGAACTAAATTCTACAACACTGTGCATGAATTTACAACAAATACATATTTTATGTCCACATTTATATGAGCCCTTGGTGGTAAGCCATGTTTGTGCAGTGGGCCTGGTGCTTATGAAAAGACTCGGGGATAATTTTTGTCCCAAGGTGGGAGCTTTTCTAGAGACACATCTGTAGCCTGAGTCCATAATGGAACTGTATAATGGATCACCTGTAATAATAGGTATATATTTGTGGACTAGGCGACAGATGGTATTATAATCACTGCTGTATTGGGTGACAAACATGACTGGCTTTTTACTTTTTTGTAGTTGCTGTGGTGAATTTTCCGATATGACTATGCTACTAGACTCTGGGTTATTATGTATTATAGGGGCAGAGGAAATTAATTGGGAACGATTTTTGTTTAGCGCAATTTGCCTCGCTCTCTCTATGCTCCATTTTGGATAACCTCTGCATCTAAGACGTGCCTCAATAATGTCCGCCTCCCTGTGGAAGAGCTCCAATGAAGAACAATTTCTTCTAGCTCTTATCATCTCCCCCACGGGAAGATTGCGGATCACGTGGGGGGGATGGCAAGATGAGGAATGCAAAATCGTGTTAGATGCTGATTCTTTACGAAATGTGGTGGTAACAATGGATTTGGAGACAAGATCGCCCTTCAGGTAAAGATCCAAAAAGGAAATCGTGCTTGTACTAAAGGAGACTGTAAATTTAAGTCCTATCTGATTGTCATTCAAGAATTGAGTGAAGGTGTCACCTGCCGCCACATCGGACCCCCAGATAAACAGGAGGTCATCAATGTAGCGACCATACCACCGAATGCAATTAAAAAAAGGATTATTGGGGGCGAAAAGAATCCCCTTCTCCCACCAACACATATATATGTTGGCGAGAGAAGGGGAGAATTTCGCCCCCATAGCAGCTCCAGTGACCTGCAGGTAGTATACATCGTCAAACATGAAATAATTATGAGAAAGTAAAAATTCGACACATATGACAATGTATTCCTGGAGGTGATTGGGGTATTGTGAGTATGTGGACAGAAACCATGTTAATGCAGTGACTGCTTTGTCATGGGGAATAACTGAATATAATGCAGAGACATCTGCCGTGACCCATGAAAAATTAGATTCCCATTCAATTTGACTAAAAGCGGCCAGTACATGTTTAGTGTCCCTCAAGAAACCAGGCATGGTGACAACAAGGGGTTGAAGTAAGGTGTCAATCCATGAACACAATCTTTCATTCAAAGAAGAGATGCCAGCCACTATGGGCCTCATAGGTGGAGGAAAGGTACCCTTGTGGATCTTGGGGAGTGAATGGAAAATGGCTGTGACTGGATGGGGAATTTTGATATATTCCGCCTGTTTGGTGGTGAAAAAACCTTCTTTCTCCCCAAGATCCACGAGGCTATATAAATGTGATTTGAAGGAGTTGACTGGGTTACCGGATAATTTTTTATATGTCTTAGTGTCCGATAGCATATCTAAATTAAGTTTATGATACAACCCCTTATCCATGACGATAACTCCGCCTCCTTTATCAGCTTCACGTATAATAATGTCTTGAGCATCAGATAATTCCGATATAGCTAATTTTTCTCTGTGAGGAAGATTAAAGGATGGTGGGGGAGGGTTATGCATCAGACGTACCAATTCTCTCTCCATACACTCCTGGAAGTTATCCAGCACGCTAGTTCTAGACATTACTGGATAAAAATCAGGATTGGACACAGGCATATGTGGAATATTATAGACCTGTGGTGAGTGAGATAAATCCTGTAAATCAGAGATGGCCGACTGCCATAATATAAGATAAACAAAATTATAACATATTATACATATAGAATATATACACTATATACACCTAAATATACAGAAACACACCTACAAATACAATAAAACAACCTACACTAAACTGTCCCTTCACCCACACCACCCGCCCTCCTGTACATGGGTCAAAGTCCATACAGTTCATAGTCCTCAATGTCCAGATCATAACTGACCCATGCCAGGTCCACCAAAACAAACAACCACCACCACCCACAAATACACCCTCCCAACCTAGAACTCCTCCCAACCAACTTTATCATTATCAGCATTACAATATACATAAACAAACAATACAACCCACTTTAGGCCCAAGTTCGGTGCCTGTAAGCCCTTCATAACCTTAACATCTGAAAACAAAACAAAAAGCTATGGTGCACATGCATTAGCCCACCACCAGGAAGAAGGATGGCAATCCTGATACATACAAAATATTTACATTCTTTCCCTAACTGCACCCTACCTCTCTCCCTACCATTATCCCTAAAAATAAACTGACCCTACTATCACCCTAACCCTGTCCCTACATCACTGTCCCTAACCAAATCAAGGGTACTCTACCCAAAAGGTCTAGTACCTAGGGCACATCAAAAGAAAACCCTCTCCATAGGAGAGAAGCCTTACTGGTACCAAGACTGCCATACTCCAAAGACCTGATCTTCCCAAGGTCACCAGTGATGTTCCTACAGACCTCCACCTCGGAGAGGACTTTCCGCTGTGTAGATACTAAACACTGTGCATTCCACGTGTAGTACCTAACCACTAAACTGACTAAGAATAAAGTGTTCCGATCACGGCCACCCAGGGTCCTGAATGCCCCATAAGCCCACTCCGGATAGGTAAGGCCGGCAAGTTGACTCCAGCCGATGGAAGCGCCCACCCGGTTGTATACCCCTATATTAAAGGGACAATGAAGCAGGAAATGGTCCATGCTTTCCAGCATGTCCCCGCACTCTTCTCGGGGACACCCCCGGTCATCAGATCTCCTACACTTCAAATTGTCCCTCACATATAGCTTCCCCTGAAAGCAGCGCCAGGCCAAGTCCCAAAACTTCTGGGGGATCCTTTTTATGTTTAAAAGATACAACCCCACCCTCAGATCCCGACCTGGGCAGTCCCTGAGCGCCAGAGGCTTCTGGAAGTGGGTCAACAGAACCCGTTTGTCAAGGAACTGCCTTGACTGAGTCCTGATCTCCCACACTCCCAGACCCCACCGACGTATTGCCTTCAGAGTCGGGGTAGCGTAAGCCGGAAGATATCCATGGGGCGTACGGAGGTCCTTCACTTGCCCTCCTGTCTCCCATTCCTGGAAGAAAGGCCGAAACCATTCCCTGCAGGAGAGTACCCAAGGAGGAGCCCTCTCTGACCAGAGGTTTGAGATGTTAGTTTTCAAGAAGGTGTTCGTTAAGAACACCACAGGGTTTACCATAGATAAACCCCCAAGTCTCCTCGTGCGGTACGTAACCTCCCTCTTGACTAGGTTCATCCTGTTCCCCCATAACAGTTGGAAAAACAGGCTGTAGATCCTAGTATAGTAAGCCTCTGGCAAGATACATACGCTGCCCAGATAGATAAACAAGGGGAGCAGGTACGATTTGATCCGGTGTACCCTTTCCCTGAGGGTCATAGACCAACCCTTCCACTGGTTCACCTTCTGAGTGGCATCCTGGAGCTTACCATCCCAGTTTTTGGTGGGATAATCATCCTGGCCGAATGTGATGCCCAGAACTTTTGCTGACTCTTGGGGCCCTGGAAGGGTGTCCGGGAGATCAAACGTGGAATCTCCCCCTCCCAGCCAAAGACTTTCGCACTTATCCCGGTTGATCTTAGACCCGGATGCCTCCGAGTAGCGTTCCACCTCCGACATCACCACATCAACCTCCTCTCTCGAGGACACGAAAATGGTGACATCATCAGCGTACGCCACTACTCTCTGGGCAACATCCAGCTCCGCCAGACTCATCCCGACTCCCGCCAACGGCCCACAATCTACCCTCCGGACGAAGGGGTCGATTGCGAACACGTATAAGAGCGGGCTCAAAGGACAACCCTGACGGACTCCGGACCCCACCTCAAAAGAGTGGCCAGACCAACCATTCACCAGCGGGAAACTCTCTGCCCCTGTATACAAGATCTTAAGCCAATTAACAAAAGTACACAGTAAGCCATATCTCAGGAGGACGGACCAGAGGTAGTCATGGTTCACCCGATCAAATGCTTTGGCCTGATCCAGGAACAGCAAGTACCCCTTCCAGAGACCCGCACTACTCCGCTCCACTGCCTCCCTGACACTAAGGACCGCACTTAAGGTGCTTCGGCCTGGAACAGAGCAGTGCTGGGCCCCCGAAAGGAGCCGGGGTGCAAACTTCACCAGCCGATTAAACAGTATCTTGGCCAGAAGCTTCCTGTCCGTATTGAGAAGAGCTATGGGCCTCCAATTCTCAATACGGCTGGGATCTTTACCCTTTGAGAGAAGAATCAGGGCTGACCTCCTCATTGACTTTGGTAGAGTGCCCAAGGAGAGACACTCATTGAATACCTCAGTCAAGAGGGGAGCTAAAGATTCCTTAAAGGTCCTGTACCACTCGGATGTTAAGCCATCCGGACCTGGCGACTTCTTGGGGGCAAGCCCCTTGATCGCCAGTCTCACTTCCTCTTCCCTGAGTTCTTCTGCCAAAACATCAAGAGAGGGGTCTACCCCTGGCTCAGGAGTGGTTTCAGCCAGGAAAGCCGACATCCTGTCTCGATCTAGATCCTTCTTTCCCAAGAGGTGCGAGTAGAAGGATCTGACGACCTCCAAGATTCCTGATCTGGACCGATTCAGAGATCCTGTACTATCGATCAGTCCTGAAATGACTTTACTACTCACTGACATCTTACAGTTTCTGTAAGGGTCGGGCGAGCGGTATTTCCCGAAATCCCTCTCAAAACCAAAGATGCGTGCCTATCGTACTGACACCTCATCAGCAAGGATTTCACTCTGGAGATATCCTCTCGGCTACCTCCAGTCGAAACAAGAAGCTCGAGTTTCCTCCTCAGTCCCTGATACAGGCGATACCTGTTCAGGGACCTGAGGCTCGAGAGCTGGCGGAAGAACCCCGCAACCCTCTTCTTGAATATCTCCCACCACTCTGACTTACTACTACAAAGGTCCAGTAAAGGTACCTGACTCTGAAGAAAATCCTCAAAGGACTGTCTTACCTCCGCTTCCTCCAGGAGGGACGAATTCAGCTTCCAATAACCTTTACCCATCCGGGGGGTCTCTGAAACATTCAAGGAAAACAAAATCATACAGTGATCGGAGAACTCCACCTCAACCACGGACACTGCGGAAGAGACGGCTTCCTCCTTCAAATAAAACCTGTCATTCTAGACCTGCAGCTAGCTCGATGATAGGTGAAACCCGCGTGGCCTGAGGGGCTCCGGATGTGGGCATCCTCTAGGAGAGCTTCCCTAACTATACTATTGAGAGCTATGCTATCATAAGCCAACCGATCATTGGAGCCTCTCCTATCTTGGGATCTCGTGACAGTATTGAAATCCCCTCCAAAGATCACCTGTCGGCTTGTAAAAAGAAAGGGCTTAATCCTCATAAAGAGATCTTTACGGTCCCACTTGGTTTGCGGGGTGTAGATGTTAATAAGCCGGAGCTCTTGCCCCTTCATGAGGACATCTAAGATCAGGCACCTCCCCATTTCTAACTCAATAACCCGTCTGCATTCAACAGGAGCGGTAAAAAGGACCGCCACCCCACTATACGGCTCAGCCGCAAGAGACCAGTGGGAGGGCCCGCGCCTCCACTCTCTCCTGGCTTTTACCAGGGAGGCTAGATCTGACAACCTGGTCTCTTGTAAAAATAAAATGTCGGCATCAACACGGCCGAGAAAATCAAAAGCTGCGAATCTAGCCGTATCAGACTTTATGCTGGCACAGTTAATAGATGCCAGCGTCAATGGGGTGAGTGCCGCCATCATGGGTGATTGAGTTAGACGACCCTAATAGACACCCTCATTTCTGCTTTTTCTTCACCCCCTCATCCCCAGACGAGGAGGCTTCCTTCTCTTGGGACCGTTTTTTTGATTCTGACAGGTCCATTTTTGAATCCCCATCTCCACCTGGCTCCGGTTTGGCCCCATCCCCTGAGAAAATTGCCCCATCAGGACAGGGCCCAGTTCCCCCTGGAGGCTCCCCCACTTCAGGCACCCCATCCTCGACCCCCCCCCCCCCCTCCAAGGAAGGGGAGGAGATGTCTTCAAGGACAGAGTACCGATTAGACAGATCAATCAGAGGGGGGGGCAGGTAAGCTTCCACTTGGGACCTGGTCCGTAGCACGGGGACTAGAGGGCTCCGACCTCTTCTTTCCCCCTTTATTGCCCTTCTTTTTTGGCCTCTCTTCACCCTCCTCATCCACACTTTCATAGTGGGAGGAATCAGAAAGATCGGCCTTGCTGCCCTCTTCTCTACAGATTCTCCTCATTTCCTCATCCAGCACATTCTCCTCCAGGGCCTCAGCAGTTTCAGGACTATCCTCTGGAGCAGGGCCAGAAGCTACTCCTGCCACATGGGAACTCTCCAGTTCCCTGCTCCTTCTCCGATTAGCCTCCCGCCTCAGCTTGGCTGGACTTTTCCTCTTCACTGACCCTGTTGCACCTTCACCCGCACTCGTGCCCTCCCCAGCTGAGGCAACATTACTGCTGTCTCCAGCCAAGGTGACCGTCGCACGGGCAAAGGCGCTAGGACAACGGCTGAAAGGGTGTCCTAAGACACCACACAGATGACACCGGATCTGCCTACAGGATGCGGCAAGATGACCTACCCCACCGCACAGTGCACAGACCTTCACGGTACAGGCTGCGCTAAAGTGGGTGGGGCTGCCACACCTGTGACAGACCTTGGGATGCCCCTGGTAGAAAACTTGGATTCTGTCTCTCCCAAGAAAAGCAGCTGATGGGATGTGGGCAACAGTGCTCCCCGAACGCTTCAGTTTGACGGAAAACGTCCAGGCCCCAGACCAGATCCCATGTTCGTCAAAGTTCTTTTTTGGCATGTCCGTCACATCCCCATATCGGTTGAGCCAGGTCATGATATCATAGCAAGAGAGTGACTCGTTACGTGTCCAAACGGTCACTTTCTTGACCAAATTCTGACAGGATATCGCCTTTACGGTGAAATCCCGCCAGCCGGGCTCGCTTTTCACCACCTCATAGTTCGACCAGAAAAGTTCCAAACCCTCTGGCCGAGCGAAGCTGATGTCAAACTCGGAAGTACCGTAGGGGTGGATCAGGGCAAAGATGTCACTTGCCCTGAATTCAATCCGGAGGAGGAGCTCAACCACGCTTCCCCAAGGCGGACACGCATCTTCGCCCCTCCACACCAAACGGACCACATTCCTACGGCCACTTTCCTGCCCGGATGTCGGGAGGGACCAGACCACCTCCCCGTTTTGTTCTCGGAAGGTGCCTAAGCTGTGTCTTTCTATCCAAAAAGACAGGTCAACCTCACCCCTCCTCTCTACCTGGATCGACCTGTCTCCCCTACATAGAGCCTCCAGGAGGCGCTGTTGCAAGTGACCCCCAGAGCCAGATGGAGATGGGGATCCCCCGGCAGTGACGCTGGCATAGCTTCTGGGAGAAGCAGCTACTACCGGGGGGGGCAGTCGAACCAGAAACCAAACCAGGACCCTTATTCTTGACAGAAACATCAGCCATAACACCTCTCTGTGCCATTCCACTACCGCTCCTCACCTGCATTTCACTAGCACCCCTCTCCTGCACTCCACTTGCACCCCTCTCCTGCACTCCACTTGCACCCCTCTCTTGCACCCCTCTCTTGTACCCCACTTGCACCCCTCTCTTTCACTCCACTTGCACCCCTCTCTTGCACTCCACAAGTTCCCCCTCATCCACACTGCTACCACAACTCCTCCCATGCACACCACCATAATTCACATTTTGCACATTACCATTTTTGTTCTCACTTTCACTCTTGCGTACACTCTCCCTTGGTGTGTTACAGACTGGGCTGGCTGGGTCTTTAGCATGTTTAATGGCTGCCGGTTTCAGAATTGGCGCTGCATAGTTCTTTCTTCCCGTCTCTTGGGGTGCAGACACACGCTCCTCCTCTGACATAGGTGGCCGCGCCCCCTCGCAAAATGACTGTCCCTCCGGACTCACTCCCGCTACACCTGCTGCAGCCGACGCACAGGGAACCTCCCCCTTTACAGCGGAGTGCCCCCTGGCGCCAGAACCGGTACCAACCGCGTCACCTAGGGGACCGCCCCCTGAACCAACAAGGTCTGGTGCCCGGACACTCCCCCCCCTCACAGGAGAGTGCCCTGCAGCGCCAAGACCTGTACCACCCACTTCAACCGAACGGGTGAATCTGCCGCCATTTTCTGGTGACTGGACACCCTCCCCCCTCACAGGAGGGTGCCCTTTTTTTTCTATAGCACCCACGGCCATTTTGGGTGCACTACTGTATCCCCCATGCTGGCCCCGTTCCACTACAGAAACGGGGTCTGGCAGGTTGGGGGACCCAGCACCCTGAACCGACTTTTCAGCCGACCCAGACTGCTGGAAAGGAGAAAAGACAAACTTCACTTGTCCCTCAGTTTTCTTTCTTTTCTTGCCCTTTTTTTTATTCCTCCTCTTCTCTTCTGGGCCCAAATCGTCTCCAAAAGAAAAATTTTCTAGACGGGTGGGTGACTCCTGCATTACAATCGCCCGCAGGAGACCCCCGTCTGCCAAGCCGCTGCCTTCACCGCAGTCACTGCCATCATCCTCCTCACTGGAGAGAGGTAAGGCCACCTGAGCCGGGTTTATATAGTCTGCATTCAGGGTAAGTGGGGGGTCAGGGGTAGCAATGGTGGCACATACAGTGTCCATATCCCCCTCACTCACATTGCCCTCCTCACCTCCATCACCTTCCTCCATCTCCTCCTCCTCACTGCGGCAATCCTCATCTTGCTGACTTTCACAACCTCTGGAGGCCCTCATGCTGGAGAATCTCTCTTCATGAATTAGCTTCTCACCAAGAAACCCAGCACCCTCCACAATGTCCGATCTCCTCCTCATAAGCTCCTCCACCTCTTTCCTCAGAGACCTCACCTTGGTGTTGAATGCTGATCTCTTTGCCTTAGGTGCCTGATCCGCTTGATAGATGGCAAACTTTAGATCTTCTCTAAGGCCACGAAGCTGCTTTCCAAGCTGTTCATATTCAGCCATCTTCACCTGGATTCTTGATCCAAAGGTCGCCAGGGATTCTCTGTTCCCCTTTACCCCCCATTGCTGGGGTTGTGAGGATCCAGAGACAGCTGCCTTCACTGCACTCCTCTGCCTGGAAGAGCTTCTTTTCCTTGCAGGGCTTTTGCTGGAGGCTTTGCAGCTCCCAGCTGAGGACGGGGGAGGGGGCACCACATTACTGTGAGCCCTGGTTGTTCTCCTAATTCCATCCTGATTATTGGCCGTGGCATTTTCCTTGGCACCCCCCGCCGGCCAGATACGGGGAGTGTAAGATGAAGCTCCAGATCCCCTGGGCTCCATAGCAGGAGAACCTACCCAGGTGTATGCCACACACCTGGGGAGGGGCGGAAGGAAATCACTGCTTCTGTGGAAGCCTCAGGAGCTCAGCAGAACACAACCTCTCTCCAGAGCTGTACTCACTATTCTGCTTGTGTGGTCACTGTGTACATACATTACATTACTGATCCCGAGTGTGTGTGGGATGGAGGTGGGGGATCGGGGGGCCCAAAAAAAATTGCTTGCCCAAGGTCCAATCAAAATTAAAGATGGCCCTGTGTGTGCCGCTGGCGCTGCATTGCGCTGCCGCTTGTGGGCCCCTTACCGAGAATTGTGTGCCGCTTCGCTGCTGCTCGGGGGCAAAAACAAATGTAAGAATTACCTACAGATGCTTTTCATAAGTCCATAGAAAATGCCTATGGCAGTACATATCAGTATGGGCGGAGTAAT